>NC_082668.1:58185512-58487287 GCF_025265405.1 Mesoplodon densirostris
TTTAGTCTCATCATCCGTAAATTAAATAGACTGTAAACATATTATGTCATCATGGAAATATGTATAATAGTGATATTTGCAATATTTAAATGGTTTTGCAAAAATGAAAGTGAATTATGCTTTAAAGTATATTAAGTAAAACCCCAGCACCATTAGGGATACAGTCTGGAGGAAATTTAATTGCATTAAAGCCCCTATAAATTAATTTAATTGTGAGCTCTAATACCACATTAATGATTTTCATTTTTTACCTCACAGTTTTAGGAAGTTTGGAAATAGTTCTAAAAGTCAAGATTGCATTTATGTGAATGAGGCTATTTTATTTTAATCAGAAAAGAGTAAACATTTTATCAGATCTAAATAAGCACATTTATATGACTGTACTCCTGTCTAAAGTTCTCAAAAAAGTGCAATTAAGATGGAAAGTAGCAAATCTGAAACGTGAATGGGATGCGTTAAGAAAATGGGTTTCCGCAACGAAGAGTAGCCCCCGCTCGCTGGAACTAGAGAAAGCCCGCGTGCAGCAGCAAAGCCCCAACGCGGCCAAAAATAAATAAATTTAAAAAGTAAATAAATTTAAAAGAAAATGGGCTTATTTTGAAGGAAATTTAAAAAATAGGCCTGCTTTTCTAAAAGTAGGTCAATGGAACAAGCTGGTACAGACCCACTCTGCAGTGGGGATGGACACTTTGATAGCTGTCACACTTAAGTTTCAGAAGTGAGGATCCTTCCCATCAGATGTTTTGCACTGTTCAAAATGAATATCGATGTCATCACTCTCATTTTCTCTGGTATTCATTACTTCTTTCCCTCATTAGTGTGCCATCAAAAAGGTAATAACATATATTTTTCCCATATGGTTTCATTTCTCAATTACAAATTTATTACTTGTATGTGATCAGACATTTTAAAAGTTGACAAAATTTCAGAGATATAAAATTAAAAGCCAAAGTCTAGGCCATGTGTTCCACTCTCCCTTTTCTTATATATCCTTCAGAAACATTCCTTGCACATGTAAGTACATCTCTATGCATAGTTGTGTATATAAATCACACAAAATACACACACACACATAAGTTTTACTATAATTATTAGTTAGGGTTCTGCCAAAAAAAGAAATGGTACATGCGAAGTAGGTCATTGAGAAGAGTTTAATAAAAGAACTATTTACAGAAGTAGGAAAGTATCAACAAGGTTTAAGATCAGCTACCAGGAATTGTGGAGTGCCCCTGAGCAGGTATCAGTCTTTATGACACTGGGTCTGCAGGGGCAAAGGAAGGAAGTAGTTTCCAGAATCTGGAGAGAAAACTTTTTTATGGAGAGGGTGCTTGAGAGATGCTGTGGCCTTTAGAGGGGTATAAACAACGTGCAGGGGAAAGTTGGGAAGAGGCTCAAGGTGATGAATGGCCCTTGTCCTTACATCTCCTGCCAGGGATCTCATTGGCTGAATCCAACCAGAAGCCACAAGGCAAGGGAAGGGAACCCATCAATGCCTCCATACAGACCTTCCTCCTGGGCAGGAAGCCAAGTGTGGAATGGTGGAGAATGTGGATCTGAAAATATCTAATTTTTACATACCTGTTGGTACATTCACACAAACACTGTTTCAAACAATCAGAATCATACTTGGCAGAATCATCTTCTCCAGGTTGCTTTTATCATATAATGATGTCTTGATGAATATTACACATTAGTGCACATGGGTCAGTTTCATCTTTTAATGGTTGCATAGTTTTCTTTTGTACTTTTGTTTAATAATTTATTTAAACAGTGCCCTATTGGTTTATCTTTTCTTTCCCTATTGCTTGGCATTTCAGTGGCTTTTCATTTTTTGCTATTATAAATAGTACTGACATGAATGCAACATTATTTTAAAGGCAGTAAATCAATTTGAGGAGTCATATGCCCCAGAGAATTCTGGGTCATCACCTTCAAAGACAACCTCAACATCTTAGAATCTGTACCTACTTATGCATGATTTATTATTTCTCATTTGCATTTAAAAAAAAGCTTGATTGCAGTTGAAATTAACTGCATTTTTTTGTAGTATATTATCAAATCCAACAACTCAGGTCCAGTGTAATCTGGAATTTGAATAGATTTCCCTGGAGACCCAGATAGATATACCTTATTTTAGAAACCTGGAAACAATTCTCTGGATTTAGATTGTGGCACCAATCACTTAAGCTCTTTGCTGGTATCTATTGTTTTTCCCCTGAATCCATAGGTTAGATGTTAGTCAACCTCATCCAAATTAGAAGCATTTCTAAGTGAGTCCTGGCTTTGGAAAAACAATGGATTGATGAATAATAAGTGAGTGATACGTTATGTTGCTAAGGGTTTCTCTACTGTGTGAGAGTCTGATGAGATGTAGGCTGTGGGGTCATTGATCTGGCAAGGCTGTTGAATGCCTGTCATCATTGTGATGAGATCTGTTGATCTATATTTAGTGTTGGGCAATTGGACATCCATGCCAAGAAAGAAGGATCATGTCAGCAAGCGTATCAAATAAGGAGTGATGCTGCTTGTTGTTTTAAGTAAGCACATAGCTATTCATGTCTGCATGCTTTGTAGAGATGAACAGATCATGGCCTCTGAAGCCACAATAACTAGTGGTCTCTTAAAATATTTCTCAATACTGGTCCTACGAGGTTCATTCATTCCTCTGATCCTTGTTGAGACCTTATTGTGTTCGAGGCACTATTACAAATACATGAGATAAGTTGAGAATAAAACTGACAAATCCTTGATCCTCATGAACAGGCTAATAAACACGATCAAGAAGTTAAATAGAGAGTGTGTTGGATGGTGATGAGTGCTTAGGAGGAAAGATAAGGCAAGGAGGAAGGATATGCAGTGTTAGGTGAGAGACTAAGAGTTTTTTTTCTCATTGTAGTTTTTTAATTTATTTTTTATTGAAGTATAGTTGATTTATAGTGTATTAGTTTCAATTGTACAGCAAACTGATTCAGTTATATATATATTCTTTTTCATATTCTTTTCCCATATAGGTTATTACAAAATATTGAGTATAGTTCCCTGTGCTATACAGTAGGGCCTTGTTTATCTATTTTATATATAGTAGTATGTGTATATTACTCCCAAATTCTTCATTTATCCCCCTGCCCACCTTTCCCCTTTGGTAACCATAAGTTTGTTTTCTATCTCAGTAAGTCTGTTTTTGTTTCATAAATAAGTTCATTTGTATCATTTTTTAAGATTCCACCCATAAGTGATATCTGAGAGACTGACATTTGAAGTGGGTGGGCTATGGGCTGCCTCACTGAGGAAGGGAATTTGAGTAAAGACCTGAAGGAAGTGAGGGAGCCAGCCATGGGGATATCAGGGAATATCCCAGATGGGGGGAACCACAAGAGCAAAAGGCCCTGAGGCAGGCGTGGCTGTGACATGTTTGAGGACCAGAGAAGAGCCCACCATGCTGGAGCAGAGTGAACATGGGGGGCAGTGATAGGAGGTCAGGTCAGAGGGGTAATCAGGCCCAAATCAGGTATGTCTTCATAGGTTGGAATACAATTTTGGCTTTTACTCTTGGGCGAGATAGAAAGACAGGGGGAGTTTTTAGAGTGGTGACGTGATTTTTTTTTAAATAATATTTTAATAGGATTATCTTGGGTGGTCAGTTGAGCAAGTGGTCACAGGGAAACCGCTGGGAGGCTACTATAGAAATAAGGACGAGTGATGATAATAGCTTGAATGAAGGCCATGGCAGAGAAGGTGGTGAGAAGGGGTTGAAGGTCGGATATATTTAAGGCCATGGTTTTCTACCAGGGGAGATTGTGCACAGCAGGGGACATTTGGGACTGTCACAACTGGTTGTCACAACTGGGTTGTGCTAGCTACATCTGTGAGTAGAAGCCAGGGATGCTGCTAAACACTCTAAAATGTAGAGGACAGCCCGCACAATAAAGAATTATCCTGCCCAAAATGTCAATACTGCCCAGATTGAGAGACATTGTTTTGAGGTAAAACCATCATGATTTACTGGTGTGGGGAGGGGGAGGGAGAGAGATACAAGGGCGATACTGAGGATTTGCCCTGAGCAACCAGGAGAGTGGAGTTGCCATCATTTAACCTGGGCTACTGGGAAGGAGCTGGCGTGGAGGGAATATGAGTAACTTGGTATTGGACATGTTCAATTTTTAAGTCTGTTAGAAATTCACATGGAGATGTTGACCAGGGAGTTGGGTCTGAATTCAGGAGTCAGGTCTCTGCTACAGATATAAGTTTGGAAGTCCCTAGCAGTGAGGTAGAATTTAAATGTATAGCCTTAGAATTGAAGAGGCGACCTTGAAGTTTGTGATCCTGTGTTTATAAAGGATAAGTTTCTAATTTACTTCCTTTGGGCCAAATGACATTTAAAAAAATTATGGTGGTAAAATACACATGACATAAACTTTACCATTTTAACCATTTTAAAGTATACAATTCATTGACATTTAGTATATGCAGTGTGTTGGAAACATTACCATTGTCTACTTCCAGAACATTTTCACCATTCCAAATTACATTTTACAAGTATTCATAAAAAGACTGGAAAACAATTTGCTGTGAATAATGAGGTCTGAAAGAAAAAAATCCATATTTGTCTTTTTGTGAGAGGTTCTTTTAATAGCCTTAAGTCATCCTCAGAGGTCACTCCGTATACTAGAAAAAACATACTTTGTATACTTTGTACATAGGTGGACTCACATTCAAGTCCTAAGCATCCAGAAAGGAGAAAGTTATTTAACCTCTCTGAGCCCTATTTATCTATTGGAAATGAGGGCAGTAAATAGCTTAAGAGGACTGGTTTGAAAATCAAAGTAAAACAAATATATTGAAAAACTTAGTGTATTGTAGCTACTCATGAATGTTAGCTATTATTTTTATCATTATTATATAATTATTTGATGTTTGAAATATTCTTGCTTTTATGTTATGCAGTTTTTGCATACTTTTTTCCTTTAGACTCACAAAAGAGGTGAGGTCAATTTGACAGCTATATATACTTTATTAGTGAATGGTCATAGGTAATTTCGCTGACTTTTTAGCTCTAAAACTTTCTATATGACAGACTCTTGGAAAGTTTTAATTTCAGTAGATCCTTCCTGCTGAATAAAAAGGGTGAGAATAATGACCTATGTTCTAAGAACTAAGTAGATAAGTTAAAATTAATCTTTTTGAAAGAAAAAAACGAGACTATGAAAATGGTGTTGGATAAGAAAAAAGGATCTTACTTAGGTTAATATTTAATTATAGCTTAAATAATAACGTTTTCAGAGTTGAAAGGACTTTAAGGAAAAATGATATTTTATATATATATTTATATGTATATTTAAGTTTAGGAATCTTAGAGACAATACAGTGTTCTTAGGATAAAGCTAATTTTTTGAATATGTGCTAGAAGTTCGTAAAATATTTCTTCTGAGAATTTTATTAAATTGGAATCATTTAAATTACATCTATGGCTATTAATTTATCTTAGAGCTATGTGTATAATAAATTCTCAATGGTGTTATTTCTGTGATATCAAAAAGCATAGAAATGTATAGCATGGGATTCACTGCTAAAACTTCTAATCATTTTTCCTTGGAGGCCACAAGTACTAATTTGGTAATGTTCCCAATAAGCCAGAAAAGGTCTATATTACCTAAATAATTTGAAAAAAATTACTCCAATTTTTTTCTAAATATTACTATAATGGAGGCTCCCTGAGGAGAGAGATGTTGTTGATTTTATTCACTGATATATTCCCAGTACCCAGAACATAAATAAATGTTGCATAAAATATCCCCAGCACATTAAGTACTTATAGAATGAGGGGCACTGTCTTTTGTGTGTGTGTGTGTGTGTGTGTGTGTGTGTGTGTGTGTGTGTGTGTGTGTATTTAGGGGAGTTGAGAAGTGAAGAGTTGAAGAAATAGAACATATGATACATGTGATTCTAGAACTTGAAATATTGGGTTGGTCAAAAAGTTCGTTCGGATTTTCCCATACGATGGTATGGAAAAATCTGAATGAACTTTTTGGCCAACCCAATATATATTGAAGAGAGGATATGAAATGATGAAAACCAAAGTCAACCTTATAAATCAGTAAATACGAAAATTAATGATCTGTATTTTCTTGTTCCTTGGTTCCAGTACCATTTCTGATCATCTCTGGAAAAGATGTTGAACACAATTTGTATGAAAAGAAATAGGTACACATAGTAAGAAATTTAACCATTACTTCAATTCTCATGATGAGATATTACAGTTGCATGTTGTCTTCCATTTAATTTCCTCAGAGGCAGCCGGTTTCAACTCTTTCTACTGTTTATCCTGATGTTTACCTCCATATTTCTAAGTAATATACTCATTATTGATATTTCTTGATTTGTGTTGAATATTTCCTATTGATTTTCTCCTATGTCAGCTGAAGATTTATCTCTAATCTACCTACCCCTTTCCCTCTTTATTGCCTCCCTTTAAAGTAGTTATATCAAAATACTTAGATCAATGAACAGTGATTGTATTATTATTTCTACATAGATACTGTTCTCTGCTGAGTCAAACAGTGTACCATACTTCCGCCTCCTTTTTTTTCAGCTTTTTGTTTTATACAGAAATTAAAAATTGCCTCATCTTTTCTTTTGCTTTGCCTTCTTCAAGTCTACTGCTGCTTTCCTCCTGATGCTCCAGCTGACATACCCATATTAATTTTTTTTCTTTTAGCGATGTGGAGCATCTTTTTAAAAAATATTTATTTATTTAATTTTATTTTTGGCTGAATTGGGTCTTAGTTGCAGCACATGGGACCTTCGCTGTGGTATGTGGGATATTTCGATGCAGGGTGCAGGCTATTTGTTGTGGTGCATGGGCTTCTCTCTAGTTGTGGCGGCATGAGCTCCAGAGCACGTGGTCTCTGTAGTTGCAGCTCACATGCTTAGTTGCCCCGTGGCATGTGGGATCTTAGTTCCCCGACCAGGAATTGAACTCGTGTCCCATGCATTGGAAGGCGGATTCTAAACCAATGGACCACCAGGGAAGTCCCCGATACTAATTTTTTGAAACATTTAAGCACTGTTCAAAACATTCTATTATGTTTTTTGGGGGGAGATATTTCCACAGCCCTATGCCCTCCTGATTCAGTGTGGACTGCTGCACAGTTTCTCATCTTGAACCCCTTGTTCCCAGTTCCAGTACCAGTTCTCTTCCTTGCCTTTATTGCTTTATTTTCTAAAACTGATAAAATAGGGTACAATGGAAGTCATTTTTCATGTCTGAAAGGGTCTCTGCTTGTCATATACTTGACTGATAGCTTGGGTGTGGAGTTCAAGGTTAAAAAGTACTTTTCCCTCAGAATTTTGGAGGCTCTGCTCTACGTATTCCAGCCTCCAGTATTGTTGCTAAGAAGTTTTGGTCATTCTGATCTCATCTCTGTATGTTACCTGTTTGTTTCTTTTCCTCTTTCTGAATCTTCTTTTTATCCACGAAGTTCTGAAATTTCATAATTATGTACTTTGGGCTGAGTCCTTTCTCCTTTATTTTACTGGCCATTAGGAGAATATTTTAGCAATATGCTCATGCTCTGTAGTTCTGAGATTTATTTTTTATATGATTTTCTACCTCTGTTGTCTCTCTTCCTTCTGAAACTCCTTAGACAGATGTTTTACCTCTCTAATTGATCTTCAAATTTTAGATACATCCACTGTTTGTTCTTCTGTTTACATTTTATTCTAATATCTAAAATATTTATTATATTTCATCTTTCAACCCTTCCATTGAATATTTTTTATTTCAGCCAGCACATTTTAAATTTCTAAGATATCTTATTCTATAATTTTTATTTTATTTTATTTTATTTATTTTTATTTTTTTCAGTACACGGGCCTCTCACTGCCGCGGCCTCTCCCGCCGCGGAGCACAGGCTCCGGACGCGCAGGCCCAGCAGCCATGGCCCACGGGCCCAGCCGCTGCGCGGCATGTGGGATCCTCCCGGACCGGGGCACGAACCCCCGTCCCCTGCATCGGCAGGCAGACTCCCAACCACTTGCGCCACCAGGGAAGCCCTAATTTTTTTAATTTTTAATTTTTTTCACATCTTTATTGGAGTATAAATGCTTTACAATGTTGTTAGTTTCTGCTGTACAACAAGGTGAATCAGCTATATGTATACATATATCCCCATATCCCCTCCCTCTTGGGCCTCCCTCCCACCCTCCCTATCCCACCCCTCTAGGTGGTCACAAAGCATCGAGTTGATCTCCTTGTTCTATGCAGCAGTTTCCCCCTAGCTATCCATTTTACATTTGGTGGTGTATGTATGTCAGTGCTACTCTCCCACTTCATCCCAGCTTTCCCTATCCCCCTATGCCCTCAAGTCCGTTCTCTACATCTGTGTCTTTATTCCTGCCCAGCCACTAGGTTCATCAGTACCGCTTTTTTACATTCCATATATATGCATTAGAAACCGTATTTGTTTTTCTCTTTCTGACTTACTTCACTCTGTATGGCACATTCTCGGTCCATCCACCTCACTAAAATAACTCAGTTTCATCCCTTTTTATGGCTGAGTAATATTCCATTGTATATACGTGCCACATCTTCTTTATCCATTCATCTGCTGATGGACATTTAGGTTGCTTCCATGTCCTGGCTCTTGTAAATAGTGCTGCAGTGAACATTGTGGTACATTTATTTTTGAATTATGGTTTTCTCAGGGTATATGCCCAGTAGTGGGATTGCTGGGTCATATGGTAGTTTTTTGTTTTTGGGTTTTTTTTTTTGTGGTACGCGGGCCTCTCACTGTTGTGGCCTCTCCCGTTGCGGAGCACAGGCTCCGGATGCGCAGGCCCAGCGGCCATGGCTCACAGGCCTAGTCACTCCGCGGCATGTGGGATCTTCCCGAACCGGGACATGAACCCGTGTCCCCTGCATCGGCAGGCGGACTCTCAACCACTGCGCCACCAGGGAAGCCCCATATGGTAGTTTTTTATGGAAGTGCCATACTGTTCTCCATAGTAGCTGTATCAATTTATATTCCCACCAACAATACAGGAGGATTCCCCTTTCTCCACACCCTCTCCAGCGTTTATTGTTTGTAGATTTTTTGATGATGGCCATTCTGACTGGTGTGAGGTGATACCTCATTGTGGTTTTGATTTGCATTTCTCTAATGTTTAGTGATGTTGAGCATCTTTTCATGTATTTGTTGGCCATCTGTATGCCTGCTTTGGAGAAATGTCTATTTAGGTCTTCTGCCCATTTTTGTTTGTTTTTGTGATATTGAGCTGCATGATCTGCTTGTATATTTTGGAGATTAATCATTTTGTCCATTGATTCATTTGCAAATATTTTCTCCCATTTTGAGGGTTGTCTTTTTGTCTTGTTTATGGTTTCCTTTGCTGTGCAAAACCTTTTAAGTTTCATTAGGTCCCATTTGTTTATTTTTGTTTTTGTTTCCCTTACTCTAGGAGGTGAATCAAAAAGGATCTTGCTGTGATTTATGTCATAGAGTAGTCTGCCTATGTTTTCCCCTAAGACTTTTATAGTGTGGGTCTTACATTTATGTCTTTAATCCATTTTGAGTTTATTTTTGTGTATGGTGTTAGGGAGTGTTCTAATTTCATTCTTTTACATGTATCTATCCATTTTTCCCAGCTTCGCTTACTGAAGAGGCTGTCTTTTCTCCATTGTATATTCTTGCCTCCTTTGTCAAAGATAAGGTGACCATATGTGTGTGGGTTTATTTCTGGGCTTTCTATCCTGTTCCATTGATCTATATTTCTGTTTTTCTGCCAGTACCATATTGTTTTGGTTACGGTAGCTTTGTAGTATAGTCTGAAGTCAGGGAGCCTGATTCCTCCAGCTCCATTTCTCTTTCTTAAGATTGCTTTGGCTCTTTGGGGTCTTTCGTGTTTCCATACAAATTGTAAAATTTCTTGTTCTAGTTCTATGAAAAATGCCATTGGTAATTTGCTAGGGATTGCACTGAACCTGTAGATTGCTTTGGGTAGTATAGTCATTTTCACAATATTGATTCTTCTAATCCAGGAGCATGGTATATCTCTCTGTTTATGTTATTTTTGATTTCTTTCATCAGTGTTTTATAGTTTTCCGAGTACAGATCTCTTGCTTCCTTAGGTAGGTTTACTCCTTGGTATTTTATTCTTTTTGTTGCAATGGTAAATGGGATTATTTCCTTAATTTCTCTTTCTGATCTTTCATTTTTAGTGTATTGGAATGTAAGAGATTTCTGTGCATTAATTTTGTATCCTGCAACCTTACCAAATTCATTGATTAGTTCTAGTAGTTTTCTGGTGGCATCTTTAGGATTCTCTATGTATAATATCATGTCATCAGCAAACAGTGACAGTTTTACTTCTTTTCCAATTTGTATTCCTTTTATTTCTTTTTCTTCTCTGATTGCTGTGGTTAGGACTTCCAATACTATGCTGAATAATAGTGGCAAGAGTGGACATCCTTGTCTTATTCCTGATCTTAGAGGAAATGCTTTCAGTTTTTCACCATTGAGAATAATGTTTGCCTTGGGTTTGTCGTATATGGCTTCTATTATGTTGAGGTTTCCTCTGGAGAGTTTTTATCGTGAACTGATGTTGAATTTTGTCAAATCTTTTTCTGCATCTATTGAGATGATCATATGGTTTTTATTCTTCAGTTTGTTAATATGGTGTATCACATTGATTGATTTGCATATATTGAAGAATCCTTGCATCCCTGGGATAAATCCCACTTGATCATGGTGTATGATCCTTTTAATGTGTTGTTGGATTCTGTTTGCTAGTAGTTTGTTGAGTATTTTTTCCGTCTATGTTCATCAGTGATATTGGTCTATAATTTTCTTTTTTTGTGATATCTTTGTCTGGTTTGGGTATCAGGGTGGCAGTGGCCTCGTAGAATGAGTTTGGGAGTGTTCCTCCCTCTGCAGGTTTTTGGAAGAGTTTGAGAAGTATAGGTGTTAACTCTTGTCTAAATGTTTGATAGAATTTGCCTGTGAAGCCATCTGGTCTTGGACTTTTGTTTGTTGGAAGATCTTTAATTATAGTTTCAATTTTATTACCTGTGATTCATCTGTTTATATTTTTGAAATCTTCCTTGTTCAATTTTGGAAGGTTGTACTTTTCCAAGAATTTGTCCATTTCTTCCAGATTGTCCATTTTATTGGTATAGAGTTGCTTGTGGTAGTCTGTTATGATCTTCTGTATTTCTGCATTGTCAGTTGTAATCTCTCCTTTTTCACTTCTATTTTTATTGATTTGAGTCCTCTCCCTTTTTTCTTGATGAATCTGGCTAAAGGTTTATCAATTTTGTTTATCTTTTCAAAGAACCAACTTTTACTTTTATTGATCTTTGCTCTTGTTTTCTTCATTTCTATTTCATTTATCTCTGCTCTGATCTTTATGATTCTTTCCTTCTACTAACTTTGTGTTTTCTTTGTTCTTCTTTTTCTAGTTGCTTTAGGTGTAAGGTTAGATTGTTTATTTGAAATTTTTCTTGTTTCTTGAGGTGAGCTTAAATTGCTATGAACTTCCCCCTTAGAAGTGCTTTTGCTGTGTCCCATAGCTTTTGGATCATTGTGTTTTCATTGTCATTTGTTTCTAGGTATTTTTTTAGTTTTTTGATTTCTTCAGTGATCTCTTGGTTGTTTAGCAGCACACTGTTTAGCCTCCATCTATTTGTGTTGTTTACTGTTTTTTTTCCTGTAATTGTTATCTAATCTCATAGCGTTGTGATCGGAAAAGATACTTGATAAGAATTCAGTTTTCTTAAACTTTCCAAGGCTTGATTTGTGACCCAGGATGTGATCTATTCTGGAGAACATTCCGTGCGCACTTGAGGAGAAGGTGTATTCTTCCGTTTCAGGTGGAATGTCCTAAAAATATCAATTAAATCTATCTGGTCTGTTGTGTCATTTAAAGCTTGTGTTTCCTTATTTATTTTCTGTGTGGATGATCTGTCTATTGGTGTAAGTGGGATGTTAAAGTCCCCTAGTATTATTGTGTTACTGTTGAACTCCCCTTCTATGGCTGTTAGCCTTTGCCTTATGTATTGAGGTGCTCCTATGTTTGGTGCATAAATGCTTATAATTGTTATGTTTTCTTCTTGGATTGATCCCTTGATCATTATGTAATGTCCTTCTTTATTTCTTATAACATTCTTTATTTTAAAGTCTATTTTAAATGATATGAGTATTACTACTCCAGCTTTCTTGAGATTTCCATTTGCATGGAGTATCTTTTTCCATCCCCCTCACTTTCAGTCTGTATGTGTCCCTAAGTCTGAAGTAGGTTTCTTGTAGACAGCATATATAAGGGTCTTGTGTGTGTATCCATTCAGCCAGTCTTTGTCTTTTGGTTGGAGCATTTAATCCATTTACATTCAAGGTGATTATCAATATGTATGTTTGTATTACCATTTTCTTAATTGATTTGGGTTTGTTTTTGTGGGTCTCTTGTGTTTCCTGCTTAGAGAAGTTCCTTTAGCATATGTTGTAAAGCTGGTTGTGTGTTGCTGAATTCTCAAAGCTTTTGCTTGTCTGTAAAGCTTTTGATTTCTCCATCGAATCTGAATGAAATCCTTGTGGGGTAGAATAATCTTGCTTGTAGGTTTTCCCTTTCAGCACTTTAAATATGTCCTGCCACTTCCTTCTGGCTTGCAGAGTTTCTGCTGAAAGGTCAGCTGTTAACCTTATGGGGATTCCCTTGTATGTTATTTGTTGTTTTCCCCTTGCTGCTTTTAATATTTTTTTCTTTGTATTTAATTTTTGATAGTTTGATTAATATGTGTCTCGACGTGTTTCTCTTTTGGTTTATCCTATATGGGACTCTCCGCACTTCCTGGACTTGATTGACTATTTCCGTTCCCGTGTTAGGGAAGTTTTCAACTATAATCTCTTCAAATATTTTCTCAGACCCTTTCTTTTTCTCTTCTTCTTCTGGGACTCCTGTAATTCTAATATTGGTGCATTTAATGTTGTCCCAGAAGTCTCTGACTCTGTCCTCAATTCTTTTCATTCTTTTTTCTTTATTCTGCTCCCTGGCAGTTATTTCCACTATTTTATCTTCCAACTCACTTATCCATGTTTCTGCCTCAGTTATTCTGCTATTGATTCCTTCTAGAGTGTTTTTAATCTCAGTTCTTGTGTTGTTCATCACTGTGTGTTTGCTCTTTGATTCCTCACGATCAGTGTTAAATTTTTCTTGTATTTTCTGCATTTTGTTTCCAGGAGTTTGGATTATCTTTACTATCATTACTCTGAATTCTTTTTCAGGTAGATTGTCTATTTCATCTTCATTTATTTGGTCTTGTAGGTTTTTACCTTGCTCCTTTTTCTGTAACATTTTTTTGTCATTTCATTTTTTTTTCTTGAAGTTGGGGGGCTGTATTCCTGTCTTTCTAGTTGTTTGGCCTGAGGCGTCCAGCACTGGAGTTTGCAGGCAGTTGGGTATAGCTGGGTCTTGGCGCCGAGGTGAACACCTCTGGGATGCCTCACTCTGATTAATATTCCCTGGGGTCTGAGGTTCTCTCTTAGTCCAGCGGTTTAGACTCAGTGCTCCCACCACTGGAGCTTGGGCTCAACCTCCAGCTGGGAACCGAGATCCTGCAAGCTGTGTGGCACGGCAGAAAAAAGAAAAGAAAAAAAGGAGCAGTACAATTATAAAGAATAAAAATAAAAATAAAATTAGATAGATAAAAAATATATTAGGAAAAATAAAAATGTAATTGAAAAATCTGCAACAATGTAAAACAAAACCACAACTGAAAAAAAGAAAAAAAAAAAAAAGGGAGGGGAGAAGAAGCCAAAAGGAGCAGAACAATAACAAAGTAGAAAGAAGAAAATAAAATTAGAAAAATAAAAGATTTATTAGAAAAAATAAAAATATAAGTGAATCAACAACAACAAGGTAAGACAGAACCCCATCCTAAAAGAAGAAAAAAGAAAAAAATAAAAGAAAGCCTTGGCTATGGGATGTGGAGTTTGGCTCAGGGTGGAACTTAGGCAGGGGCAAGCTTTAGGGTGGGGTGCTGCCTAGGCCTGGGGGGTGACACTTGAGCATGGGGGGTGCCTAGGCACAGCCAGAAAAGACCTTGAGGGTGGGGCCTAGGCAGGGCCACGTTCACGTGTGGGGCAGCACCTCTGCTTAGAACCTGCGCAGAAGGGGAAAAGCATGTCCAAAGAGAAGCCTCTGGAGTGTGGTGTTCGGGAGTTTGGTGGTAAGGCCCTGGATGAGGGTGTGTGGGTGGAGTTTAGGCCCAGCGCAGTTGGAGGGGGTCTCAGAGGGGGTCTCTAAGTGTAGAAGTGGGGCCCTGGTTGGGGGCGTAGGTGCGGGGCTTGGGCTCTGCATGGCAGGAGGGAGGCTCTGAGGGCAGAGGATTAGGCCCAGGAGCCCAAGAGCCTCCCCAGTGCCTAAGTGGAAAGGGAAAGCACTGGCTGCATTCCCTTCTGTTCCTCCACTCCCACCCAACCCCTGTCTCCCCCAGGGTCTCCCCCGTTGCCGCTGGACCCCTAACAGTGGGTGGGTCCCACTGGATGTAGGAACTCCTCCCCTCCCCCAGCTGCCCCTCAGGCTTGCCAGTCCTGTAGGTCTGGCCTTTACTTTGGCTCCCCCTTCCCCCCACTTCCATTTCCTCAGGAGCCAAATGGCTGGAGTGGGCCTCAGTGGGCAGAGGATCAGGCCTGGTGTCTCAGCAGGCTCCCAGGAGCCCAAGTGGGCAGGGGAAACCTGGCCACATTCACTTTTAATCTTCTTCCCTCCCAGTGGCCCCCCAATTTCCCCCTTTGGGAATGGGATCCCTTCCCCTCCCCCAGCCGCCCCTCAGTGGCTGGTCCCATCCTGCCTCCACTTCTCCTCCCCCCTCACTCCCCCCCACACCCCATGTCCTACCCAGTCACTGGGGGTTCCTTCCATCCCCTTAGGTGGACGTGGTCCCCCACTGGTGCCTGGTAGGTGCCCTAGTTGTGCAGAGATGCGAATTCCACGTCCTCCTAGTCTGCCATCTTAACTCCACCCTATAATTTTTAAAATTGCATCTTGTTTTACAGATGCAGTGTGTTTTCATTGAGAGGATGTTAATAATAATTTAACCTTTTCCTTTTCATTCTCTGTACCATTTATGCTTCCTCTAAATCTGTTACTCTTTTATTCATTTATTTGTTTGATCATGTCCTGTGATATGGGGAGTTTTCTTCTAATGTCTGCTGATCATTGACAATTTCTTTAGTGTTTCTGATTATTGGGGGTGAGACCTTAAAAGCTGATTGACATTCTATGTACATGACTCAGCTGTTTGGGCTTCTCTTTCAGGCTCTACTGAGTGGTGAACTGGCTTTTTTTATTGGAGGATGGGTTTCTCAAAAAATCTATATCCTTCAGTACCTGAAGGTCTTTTATCCAGGGCTTATTATGGATATTATTTAAGGTGAGGGCTAAGCTGCTATAAAAAAGATGTACCCAAGTACATGGTTTAAAAATAATAGTAGCTCCTATCTCACTCATGAGAAGGTCTCATGGTGGTCCAGATTGTCCAGTGGTTCTGCTCCATGTGGTCATTCAGCCACAAAGTTTTCTTCCTTCTTATGGAAGGACATTATCCTTCTTTGCCCACCCAAGCTGGATCACAGGCATTTCCATATTTTAGTGATGAAAAGAGCACAGAGCTAAAATCTCAAAAAAGATATTTCAACAAGTGACATAGAAGTTCCATATATGTTCAAATTCTCTGTAGCTGTGTAACAGTCCACTCCAAAAGTGGCTTCAAGCAATAACAGTCTTCATTTTGGTTTTCACATCTGGGAGTGGATGGGCCCAGCTGGGTATTCTTCCTTGGGGTCTCTTACACCATGCTGTTCAGATGGGGGCAGAGGCTGGCTCATCTGGAATGCTTCTTCATCCACATATCTGGTACCTGGACTGGGAAGACTCAAACAGCTGAGGATGGAATGACTGGGACTCTTGAGGTATCTCTTTCTCTCTCTGTGTGTGGTTGTGTCCACATGCTTTCTCTATATGGAGACCTCAGCTTGGTGGGAATTCTTACGTGATATCTGAAGACTCTCAGGATAAGCTTCCAAAGAGAAACAGGAAGGAGTTGCATGTCTTTTTCTAATGTAGCATAAGAGCCATGCATGGTCACTTCTGCTGCATTCTATTGGTTGCAAGGGTGCCTCTAAGGAGGGGGCCTAGATTTCATCTTTTGATTGGAGGAGTAGCAAAGAATTTGCAGATATATGTTTTAAATCTGCCATGACCCATCATTTCTGGTCACACTCCATTGGTGAGAATGTAGTCAAATGGTCACTGCTAGCCACAAGGGATGATGGGAAATGTAGTTTGTACTTGGACAGCCATGTAAGAAGGGAAAATAGGTTCAGTCATGATTAGCAGTCTTCATAACAGGGACTATTCAGTGTTTGGATTAGTCAGGAATTGAGAGAGAGAGAGATTTATTATAAGGAATTGGCTCATGCAGTTATGGAGGCTGAGAAGTCTAGAGTCCCAGGAAAGCCATTGGTGTAGTTCCAGTCTAAGCCCAAAGGCCTGAGAACCAGGGAAACTGATAATGTAAGTCCTAGTCCCAGTGCAGGAGAGGAGCAATGTTTCAGTTCAAACAGTCAGGCAGAGAGTGAGCTATTTTTTCCTCTGTCTTTTTATCCTATTGAGACCTCAAACAGATTGGATGATCCCCACCCATACTGGGGAGGGCCATCTGCTTTACTCGGTCTACTGATTGAAATGCTAATCTCATCTGGAAGGACCCTCACAGATACACCCATAATAATGTTTAGCCAAACATCCAGGCACTCTGTAGTCCAGTCAAGTTGACACATGAAATTTACTATCATAGTGTTTCCTGAAATGAACCCTGCCTACACTGGGTTACTGATAAAAGAATAAAGGCAGAATCTTAGCAGAAGCGGCTTAACATTTAGTCCTCAGCATTTCACTTAATTCCTCTCTTTTGAATATGATACCTCATCACTGTCTTTCACTTTGTGTGCTCTCCTCAAAAATATCTTCCTGAGAGGGCTTCCCTGGTGGCACAGTGGTTGAGAGTCCGCCTGCCGATGCAGGGGACATGGGTTCGTGCCCCGGTCCGGGAAGATCCCACATGCCGTGGAGCGGCTGGGCCCGTGAGCCATGGCCGCTGAGCCTGCGCATCCGGAGCCTGTGCTCCGCAATGGGAGAGGCCACAACAGTGAGAGGTCCGCGTACCACAAAAAAGAAAAAAAAAAAAAATCTTCCTGAGGAGTTGAATTTTGTTGCCTGTTTTCCTGCAAATATTGAAGAAGGGACAGAGGAAGGGATCTGAGGGGCTAATTAATTCCATTTATAGGCTTTTAATTATCCCGCATTTCAAGCCATAAGCCTTATTACTTTTTTCTAGGGCCTTTAGGACACAAACTTTCTCAGAGTTCTGCAAGTATAAATTAGTTTTTCTGTTGTTGTTACCATATTCTTCTGTAGGCAGAATCTTCAGCTTCCTTTACACTTTCAAGTTGCTTACTGCTCCTCTACCTGTTCCCCATGTTCCAAAATTCATTGCTGTCTATTCTCCACCTCTAGTTCTATATTTTTGGCCCTTATTGACTTCTATCTTTTAATACCTTTACTGTCATTTCAAGGGAGTATTAGGAAGGAGTGAAAATACATACAAGTGTCATGTCCCCCAAGTTAATGGGAAGTCTTCTAACCTTTCTGTCACTTCTGTTTTAGGCTATTTATTCTGGAATAGAAAGGATGTTGAATGTTCATTTTTGTGGTGATTGACTCAGTTATTCTCTTTGAGCATGTACTACAAAATCTGTTTTATAATAAAATTCACTGGCCAACCAAACTTCCCAGGTTAAAAATTGGTTTTAATTTAATCTAAATGTTCACTGGCTCTGTATGATTGATGTCAGACTGAGCTGTTGGATTGGGGATTTATAGGGAGAAGATTTCTCCTTGGAGGTCAGATTATCAATGGAACAATTCCTTTATGGCCACCTGGAAATTATCTTCCTTCAACTTTTTCTTTCATGGTGAAATTTTGATATTTAAGATGTTTCATTTTTTCATAACTAAGAAAACAGAGGATTCTATGCAAAGAAGTATGAAAGTCAAAGATGAAAACTAGTCAGACCTATCAAAGTGGGATTGAAATATGAATTAAAGACCAAAAGACAGTATTACAAATTCATAAATCAACCTTAAAAGCTTATTTTATGAACATCTTCATGGCCATCATCTTATTACCATGAATCACAGGCAGTGTTGATTGGAACTAAAAAAGGAGAAAAAGCCTAGCTTCTTGTGGGTTGGTTATGGATTTACTCAATTCGTGCAGTTATTTTGATATATCAACAAAGTTCCCCCAACTTTACAGCCACAGGTGACATCTGTGCTACAGACATTAGTGCCACAGGTAATATCTGAGACTTACTCAGAGAAATATTTTCAAAATGTATGTTTAACACCATTCATATTTACTACTCTCTTTAATACTATGTACTGTTAAAGCTTATTTTCATAGCAAATATATGCATATGAATTAACCATCTCATCCTTTTGTTTCTTTTATTCTTTGGAATTACTATGGTAGCCAGACTGTGGTTCCTGTAGGCAATCTGTGATATTACTACCCTCTTACCTTGATCATTTTTCCCCCAAATGAGGAAAACAATAAGCTACTGTGGAAAGAAGTAGTTTTATCACCCAACGGTGAATTTCATTCATGGATGCACTTCATGAATGAAACTGTTAAGAATAACATATGGGTATGTTTTTTTGTGTGGATTTTTCCTCAGGGTTAATAATTTTTTTAAATTGAATGCAGCTGTTCAAGGATTTTTATTGCTAAGTATACTCACTATGTTGAAAAGGAATGACTTCCTTTTAAATCTTTTTAGACTACTGTTTTGAGTCTTAATTACTTAGCTGTATTTGTAGAGAACCTGTAAACAATAGAGATGCTGACAGCACACATTAGGTAGGGTGCTGGGGTGGTTCAGATCACAGGTACCAAAGTCAGACTGTCTGGGTACTAAGCTAAGGTGTGTGACCTCAACATTACGCCTTTGCTTTCTCATCACTAAAATGGGAATAAATGAGAAAGTCTATGTAAAGCATAGTTCATATTCTGTATTACATACTCAAAGTACATTTTCTATACTCAAAGTATTACATGATCAAAGTCATATTAAGTACTCAATTAATGCTACCTTTTTATTGCTATTTAATGGATGCTACTGTAAGAGATTATTTCCTGTCCCTCCCACCGCCTGACATGTAGAACACAATTTAGTTTAGATATATAGACATGCAAGTATAAGGAATATTATTTCTCTCAAAAGGTCATCTGATATTCTTTTACTTCACTTTAAAGTTTATCTTCTAAAATAAGTGTTTTTAAAATTTCCATTTTATTGCTTATTTCTATTGGCCTTCCTTAGCTGCTTCAAATATTGGATCTCCAATAATATTGTCCCCTGACGTTTCCATTTATAGAATGCTTTTATTGTTTTCAAAGCAAGAGCTGGAGATTCTATCCAATACAATTACCAGGCAGAATGCAGTCTCAAAGCTTACTTAAAAGCCAAGAATGTGTAGCCCGTTTGACTAAACCTGCGATTGAACTTAGATGGGTCCATATGGTTGACTTCCTCCATCTTCAAATTTGGAATGAGAAGAATCAAGAATGTGAGCAACACCTTTATATTTGATGATAAGGTCAAAAATTATTATATTATAATACCTTATCTTTTATCTTACCTCATCCTGACAATAGCCTGAGATGTTTTGGGAATGGTCGGGAAGAAACCAAGTTTGAATAGCATAGATATTAAGTGATAGAACCAACACTAGCCCAGTGCCCTTTCAAATTTTAGTGAAATTTTCATTATGCAAAGGTCTTTGGTTTTCCTTGTTTGAAACTTTGAACTTAGAACTGCTAATGGTGTTGCCATTCTCAACAGAGGGGATTGTGAGCCAAAAAAAATACCACTTTTTGTGTTTCCTTAGATTTCATGTTAATTGGTTATCATTTTGGTGGTTGATGATCCAGATAAACAGATGTTTTATGCCAAGTGGTGGCTTCTCTTTACAGCATTCTATGCTGTTATAATACAGTAATTATTACCATGAAAGAATGATTCTTTTTAACAACTTTATTGAAGTATAATTTATATACCCAAATTTACCCATTTAAAGTGTATATTTTAATTATTTTTACTACATTTACCAATATACAACCATCACGACCACCTATTTACAGTTAATCCCCTTTCCCACCCCCAGCCCTAGGCAACCACTGATCTAGTTTCTTTCTCTATGAATTTGCCTTTTCTGGATATTGCCTATAAATGGAATCATACAGGAAGTTGTTTTTTGTGACTGGCTTCTTTCACTTAGGATAATGTTTTTGAACTTCATTGATATATACTGTATTATAGCATATATCGATATTTCATTCCTTTATATTGCTGAATAGTATCATATTCTATCATATTGATATAGCATTTTTTAAATCCATTCACAAGTCGATGGACATTTGGCTTGTTTCCATTTTTTTGGCTATGATGGATAATGCTGATGTGAATATATGTGTGCAAGTCTTGGTGTGGACATTTTCATTTTTCTTGGGAGTGGAATTTCTGAGTTATATAGCAAATAGATGCTTAATTTTTAAAGAAATTGCAAACTGCTTTCCAGAGTGGCCATAGCTTTTATATTCCCACCAGCAATATAAGAGGGTTCCTGTTTTGCCATATTTCTTGCTAACATGTGTTTTGTCTGTGTTTTCAATTAAATTTGTTTTAGTGAGTATGAAATAGTATCTCATTGTAGTTTTGATTGGCATTTCATTAATGACTAATTATGGTATCTTTTCATGTATTTATTAGCTATTTGTATATTTTCTTTGGTGAAATGTCTACTCCAATCCTTCTTGCATTTCTAAATTGCGTTGGTTATCTTCTTGTTATTGAGTTTCAAGGGTTCTTTATATGTTCTAGATACAAGCCCTTTATTGGATATGGGGTTTGCAAATATTTTCTTTCAGTCTGTGGCTTGCCTTTTCAGTTTTTAGTGGTGTCTTTGAAGTGCAAACATTTTGAATTTTAAAGTCCAATTTATCAATATTTTTTTCATTTATGGATTGTACTTTTGGTCTTATAACTAAGAAATCTTTGCCTTATTCAGGTTGTCAAAGAATTTTCTCCTCTGTCTTCTAAAATTTTTGTAGTTTTAACTGTTACATTTAGGTCTGTGATACATTTTGAAATTCTTTTTTGTATGGTGTGGGTAAGGGTTTAAGTTATTTTTTTTTTGTTTTGGATATGGATATCCAATTGTATCAGCATTGTTTATTGAGAAGACTATACTTTCCTCATTGAATTGCCTTGGCATCTTTGTGAAAATCAATTGACCATAAATAGAAGGGTTTATTTCTGGACCTTGAGCTCTGTTCCATTGACCTAAATGTCTATCTTCATGCCATTACTACACAGTCTTGCTAACTGTAGCTTATCTTGATAACTTTATAATACATTTTGTAACTGGGAAGTTCTCCAACTTTGTTTCATTTAAAAATTCCTTTTGCTATTTTGAGTCTTTTGCATTTCTGTTTCCATTTAAGGATCAGTTTGTCAACTTCTGCATAAAAGCCTGATGGACTTTTGATAGGGATTATGCCAAATCTATAGTTCAGTTTAGAAAGAATTGCTATCTTAGCAACATTGTGTCTTCGGTTTATGAACATGGAATGTCACTCCATTTCTTTGATTTCCCCTAGTAATATTTTGTAATTTTTAGTGGATAAACCTTATACTTCTATTGTTAAATTTATTCTTAAGCATTTTATTCATCTTGAATGAAGTTCTTTTAATTTCATTTTAAGATTATTCACTGGTAGTACAAAGAAATACAATTTATTTATATTTTTAAAGAATTTTATTTTATATTGGAGCATAGTTGATTAACAATGTTGTGTTCGTTTCAGGTGTATAACTAAGTGATTCAGTTGTACATATACATGTATCTATTCTTTCTCAAATTCTTTTCCCATTTAGGTTATTACAGAATATCGAGCAGAGTTCCCTGTGCTATACAGTATTTTTAATACAGATCTTGTATGTGCTGTGATTGGTTGTTAAGCTTATTATTTGATGATTAAGCTACTCCCTGATTTAAAGTTGATGATACTAGAGAGCTATGTAGAATTTTTTGGACTTCCTGGATATTAAATGTAAGAGTAAAATTTATTTGCAGTACTTCCTGCCTAACAGAAACTTGTAGTGTTAGGGTATAATAGGGGGGAACTGAGCCTTTTAATGATCTCTGCTACCTCTCTTGTCCAGAAGGCCTCTCCTAGCACCTTATCATGGCAAGAGTCTTTTTTCCTGCAAACAAATGAATAGAGAAAACATCCTTTAAAGTACCAATGGACGATGTCACGAAAAATACCCTTAGTTAAATGAAGAGACTATTAAGACATAGGAGAACTTGGCCAGTATCTTTTAGCTTATATTTTTGAGAGTACTTGGTTTGAATGGAAAAGATGTGTTGTTTTTCTGTTTCTTAAAACTCTGTTTAAAGATCAACCCTGCAGTCTATGCCTGGTACGCTGTAATTCTAGCCTCTTGGGAGTTAAGTGTCTTGTTTTTGTTTTAATATTTATCTCCATTGTGTATTATTATATGCTTCAAGTAACTACTATTTATCATTTCAACTGCATGGTGCAAAGATGTTTATTGCCTTCTTAAATGTGATTTTAAAACTGTATTCTGACACTGTAACTTTACTTCTGGGAACACATGTCCAGTTTTATAAGGTAAATCAATTGGACAGTGTATTTCAGTTAACATAAACTTGTTTTGTTCAGAAGACGCCTATAGTTTCCATTGAATCACAGCTATATTTAGTATCCTGAAATAGTGGGAGGTTTTAAAAAGTTCAAAAAGTAGCAAGTAGGTGAGAATCTTGTTCGTTGCATTTCATTGGGTTTATGTTAAAGTTGTAGGCGGGGTTCCTAAAATTGCTGGTGGGGAAATTTGAGGATTACCAATAACTAGATATTCATGTGTTTGATGCTTACCAGCATTTATGTTAAGTTCAGAGAGTCAGAAGGATTCTCATATTCCTACCCAGAACACCACATGTAAAGTGTTGTAAGATATTTAAGATTCAGTTGTGGAATACTTTAAACAAAGTATAAGTTCTATAATTGTTAACATGTCGATAACATGCCTGTGGATACTTAGCTGGCTGCTTTGGTGGTGCAGTCTCCTGCACATAGCATGTCTGCTATGGCTGGTCATGAAAAATTACTTTTCGAGTTAGAACTTAATAAAAACTTTCCCGGTCTGAACACTAAGCTCTACTCCCTGTGCAATTAGTTGTTTCATTTCTTTCTCAGCAGTTGGGTAATGATTATGGCTCCAGATGCAGTGAGAGTGATAAAGAGATTGATTAATTTCACTTGAAAGGGCATATGTTCAAAGAGAATCCAATCGGAACGCCATGAATGAAGATCTGACATCTCTGCAGTGGAGAGTTGTACCCTTACATGGTGTCCCACCAGTGCTGAGAAAAGGATTTCTAAACCAATGATACTTATCCACTGGGTCTATAAAATATTGAGTCTTGCTCATAACCTAGTGTACACCTATGTGAGTGTATCTGTTCTTGCTACCATTCTCTGTCTTTGTAACAAGCTATTTGTGACAGTTGGAAAGTTTCCTTTGGCTTCTTTACCCTAGGGGTGCCTTTGAGTTGCATGTTGTTATTGATCAGTAGCATCAGGGTTGCTTCAGAACCATGGCTTAATTTAGAACACACACAGGCACACACACACACCACTGCACAACACAACCTTTCTATATTTTAGTGTGGAAAACATCTTCAATATTATAGCAGTGTGACCACTGAGAAAAACCTTTTATTACATTTTATAAAAAACAAACAAAAAAAGGGTCTATTTATCTAATACTTTATCAGTTTACATCTATTTGATACTTCATATTTTCAAGGAACACTTTTCATCTTAAATATATCTTTTACATACCACTCCCTTTCATTTTCATGCACTCTGTCATTTTTAAAATAAATATTTTATGACAATTTACAAGTGACTGAAAACTTAATTTTTAAGAGAAAAATAAAACATCCATCAAAACTGGTGGGTTCAAATTTTGATGAAATAAAGATAAAAATTCACAGCTGTGATTTTAGCATGGAGCTTAAACTTAATGAGTTTTGTTTCTGAGTCTGTAAATGAGTGGGTGTGCATCCCTGAATAAATAAAACACATGCATACTTCTTTTGGAAAGTGTCTCTTATATACAAGTCTCTCTCATAAGGCATGGAGTTGAGAGGATTGTATAAATTCGTGATACTTTGAAGACCATCATAAGAACTTTTACTCAGTGCTTCTGTAAATCAGGAAAGTGTTCTCATTCCTTGGATTTGCTGATTGTTTTAATAAAGAAGTTTTTATCTGAAATGTCTTAGGTTCTTTTTCCTGCCTTTATGCTTGAATGCTAAGGTTTTATTCATGCAGCAGATAGTTCTTGGGCGTTACTCTATGCCAAGTGCTATGCTGTGAAAGTTAAAGAGTGGAGCAAGACAAGCTCCTGTTTTTAGTAGGAGAGGCTTCCATTGACTGATTGCAACATGGAGCAAATAGACCATGGCCCTTGAAGACCCATCCTGAAAGAACACCAAGAATTTCCTTCTAAGTTACATTGATGCAAAACTTTGGATGTTTTAAGAATATATCCCTTACTCGGTGCTTCTCACGTTTTTTCTTTTAAAGCTCTAGGACTTTTTTCTGAGAATACAAAAGTTCTTTTTTTTTTTTTTTTTTTTTTTCTTTTTGCGGTATGCGGGCCTCTCACTGTTGTGGCCTCTCCCATTGCGGAGCACAGGCTCCGGATGCGCAGGCCCAGCGGCCATGGCTCACGGGCCCAGCCGCTCCGCGGCATATGGGATCCTCCCAGACCGGGGCACGAACCCGTATCCCCTGCATCGGCAGGCGGACTCTTAACCACTGCGCCACCAGGGAGGCCCCAAAAGTTCTTCTTAATCACTGCATTCTGAAACAGACAATGAGGTCAGGAAAGGATGGTAACAAGACGACTGGAAAGGGAATGTTTGAGAAGAATTTCACAGATATTTAAACACTCCTCAGCACTTAGGTTAAATTTTTAAAATTTATTGAGGAAGTTGCTTTAGCTCTTTAAGTCCTTTTGATATTTTGAAGACATTTCCATTAGGGTGAACTTTGACAAGGAGAGATTCTCCCCAGGGAGTTTCATTTGTAATACTCAAGAAAAATGAACATCCTTAACAGGAGTTTCACAAATCAAGGATACTTTTTTTAAAGTTTTTTTGAAAATCATTTTGTGTTCAATATTAAAGCCACGGATGCATTCAAAGGTAGGATTTGCCATCTCTTACTCCATCTTTGTTGGACTCTCTGATTTGTCCTTGATTGATTTTGAAATAGATGAGCCAGCTTTTAGAGCAGGAGAATGATTTAATTATTACAGAACCCAAGAACCAAAATCAGATTTGATGGTATGTTGAAACAGTGTTCAGGATGAATTAGTGAACAGATGTGGAGTATATGTCATTGATATCTGATACCCTCATGTTGACCTAAAAGTGGTGCTTTTTTTTTTTTGAATTTATTGGTGCCTTTTAACCTGGGATGAGTTCACTTGTCTTATAATGGAAATTGGGGCACCGATAAAGAATCTAGAGCTTAAAAAATGGAGGAAAGGACAAATGCAGGATATACTTAATTTATTCGATGATTAGGGACCACATTGTAGGATGATTAAATTAGCAGCCTGAACACCGATGTCAGTACTGACACCAGAGGTCAGCTAATGTACAATTTAGTTTTTAGTAGTTTCAAAGGTTACTGTGATTATTTGGATCATTATGAAACATATATTTAAGCAAATACTTTCATAGAATTTTAGAGCTGGAAGGGACCTTGAGATCATCAGACCTGGCCTTCTCAATAACAGGTGAGCAAGCTGAGGGCCAGGAAGACAGCTTGGAGCAACAGGGACAGAATGGGACATGGGGCCTCTCAGTCCATCCTCCGCGCCCCATTTCAGGTACAGTTCACTTCCCTCTTCCACATAAGCCAATGATGGAAAGACCAGAGCCTGCCTATAAGGGGGCAGATGGTGGACTTTAGTGGTACCCATGCCACATTCTATAGTCTAAATAGTAGGAGGTCATTAAAAGTGGAAGCTAAAAATCAATGAATTCAGCTGGGAGTTCTCAGGAGGAAAGACAGATGAAAAAATATAGCAGAGATGTTCAGAATGCTTGTCAGAAGGTCAGGATTCCTCTCCCATCATTAGACAGAGGAGGAGCACCTGAGAATCTGGACCAGAGTTGGCAGCTCTGGAACTGGATGAAGAGAGCAGCTACTTCACAATATTTATGTGGGAGAAACTTCATTTTATTTTTTTGGTTTCTTCTTTTTAAATGGAAGCATAGTTAATTTATAGTGGCTTTGCTGTACACCTGAAACTAACACAACATTGTAAATCAACTATATTCCAATAAAAATTTTAAAAAAGAAAAAATGGAGAAAAAGTTTACAATGTTGTGTTAGTTTCAAGTATACAGCAAAGTGATTCAGTTATATCTATATCTATCTATCTATCTATATATGTGTTCTTTTTCAGATTCTTTTCCATTATAGGTTATTAGAAGATACTGAGTATAGCTCCTTGTGCTATACATTAGGTCCTTGTTGTTTATCTATTTTATTTATAGTAGTGTGTGTCTGTTAATCCCAGACTCTATAATTTATCTCCCCACCTCTACGCCCCACACCCTCCACTGCTGTCCCCTTTGGTAACCATAAGTTTATTTTCTGCCTGTGAGTCTATTTCTATTTTATAAATAAATGGAAACTTCGTCTTAAAATCAATGCCAAGAATGGCCGACATTACAGTTTAGGCCAGCACAAAGGCATTTGGAGGTTGGATGAAACTGGTTTGTGTCAGAGCTTTGTTCTTACTGGTGTGTGAGTTTAGCCTACTTGAGCATCCTCCCCCTCCCCTAGCCTTAGTCTTCTACTTAGCTCTGTATTCCTTCCCTCATTCACTTGATAAACACTTACGTAGCATTTATTATGGCCTCTACCGTATTCTGTCAAACTGGGTTATTCATATGTACCCCAGAAAGCTGTTTTAAAACATGAAATTGGATAATGTGCTAAAACATTTAGCACAAATTAGGAGGTAAAATTGAGCTAGAGTTGAACTGTTGTCATGGGAAAACCATGGTGGCACCTGGCTGAGGCTTCCTGCTCTTTGGCCGGGGCCATCTATGGCCTCCCAGGGGTGGGGCAGCTGGTGCTGAGGCAATGATGGTGCATCCCAGTTGGGAAGAAGCAGTGAGGGGTCTGGAGACCTCCAAGAACCTTCAATTATTGGCCCTTGGATCTCACTGGGAGGTAATTTTGGAACAAATGAAACAATTTGGACAAAGGAATTAGCACAAGCTGAGAGAAAAGAAAAAAAATTCTTGCTTCCAGCAAATGTGTGTTTCATTTGATTTAATTTTTTTGTTTTCATTCATCTGAGGACTTCTTTAGTGTAGTTGGTCGAGGGATTCCTGAGACTCATACAATGCTGGAGCTGGTACCGCCTTCTATTTTTTTCAACTAAGAAAACTGAATCTGTGGGAGGGGAGGTGACTTTGTGATGGACTCCTTGGCCTTCCTCTTCGTATTTATCTAATGTGATCCGCATAGCAACCCTAGGGAATGTGTAGGTAAGTATTTGTCTCCAATTCCATGTGGATTGCTTAGGACATTGCAGAAAGTCATTGGTAGAGAAGGAATCAAAATCCAGCTTTTCAGATAAGTGGTTGGGTGCTCTTATTATCATCCTACTTAATTGGTAGTGAAGTTTGCAGAACTCTACCTTCATTCCTTCAGTTGGCTGTCAGATATTTATGAGGCAGTTGCCATGGTGCTTACCATATTCTAGGCCCTGAGGATACAATGATGATTTCCTTTTCTTCACTCTCAGGGAGTTTACCATCTAGTTGGTGGCATAGCACATAAGCAGACAATTGCAGAAAGAAAAGCCAATAGAGATATGTCAAAAGCATTATGAGAATACAAAGATTGTATGAGAAATATTTCTTTGAACAGTAGAAAAGAGCTGTCATCATCTGTATACTAGGCAGTATGCTAAGTGCTTTGCACAAATTATTGTATGTATTAGAAAGACCATTTCATTGGCCCTAAATTAATATCTAGGTTTATAGTCATCCTCCCTAATCCTGATGGTACTTATTCTCTTCCCCAAGTTTCCATAGAATGTTCTGGTATGTAATGAAAAAGCATATATCAGGAATAATATATCACTTTTTGTTGTAGGTAGATATACCAAGGATAACCAATTTGAGGCAAATTCCTCATTATACATTGAGACAGATTATTATTATGGATTATCTAAAATTGAGGGAGCATGTAGTCTCTTGCAAAGACAGAAAAACAGTGAGAGTCTGATAGAAGAGGACATTTGGGGCTGGCGTGAAAAACCTCTTTACATCAGGGAGGGTAGGGAGGCATGCAGGCGGCTCTGAATGTTGCATACCAGTGGGAGACACTCCCAGCCACCAGCAGAGTCAAGCTGTGGCATTTTCCTGAGAGTATAAACTGAGGTTCTCAGTCGCTGGTGGGAGAACCCAGTCTCAGCATTCTAGCTCATTTACTGGTCTCCCCCACTTCCTCTGCTCTGCTTTTTGTGATCCCTTTTCTCATTTCCTCTCCATTTCTTAATAGAGGTCTTTAAAATACTCTTTATTCCCTTGCTCATCTTATTTCCCTTGTTTGGGATGGATTTTCAGGGGAATCTGAGGTTAGGGATGAACTCTTTGTGTTCAGTTGCAGCCAGATACCCTATGAGAGCCTCCTAAGTTAAAAATTTCTAGTATTCCAAAGCGTGTTCTGAACATTGGGTAGAAAGAAAAAGAATGTGTATGTGTATTTATATATATTGTGTATATATACTTATACATGTATATATGTGTGTGTATAGAGAGAGAGAGAAAGAGAGAGGGGGAGAGGGAAGGAGAGGGAGGGAAAGGGTTGAGGAAGGTGTGTGGGTGGGGAAAGTGCACACCTTGATTTTCTTGTACTTGCAGTGTGTTTCGTACTAGAAAAGGAGGATTTATTGGAGGTGGGGGTGATGTCACATAAAATAAACCTGAAATTTTGGGAGTCATCATACAGCCATGATGGAAAACAACATGGAGGTTTCACAAAAAATTAAAAATAGAACTACCATATGATCCAGCTATCCTACTTCTGGGTATATAGCCAAAGGAAATGAAATCACTGTCCTGAGAGGTATCTGAGCCCCCATGTTCACTGCAGTATTATACAGTATTATTTACAATAGTCAAGACATAGAAACAACCTAAGTTTCTATTGACAATGGAATGAATAAGGAAAATGTGTTTTACACACACACACACACACACACACACACACACACACACACACACACACAGGAATACTACTCAGCCATAAAAAAGGAAATCCTGCCCTTTGAGACAACATGGATGGACCTTGAGGGAATTATGCCAAGTGAAATAAGTCAGACAAAGACAAATACTGTGATAATTTCACTTATATGCAAAATTAAACACATGAAGAAATTTTCAAGGTAAGAAATGTGAAAAAGGTTTCATTATATCTTTGATTAAAAATGGACAAAAATGGAAGCATTGATGTAGAATTAAGTAGTCTTCAGATTTTATTCACTGAATCAGCTACAAAGATTGGAAATACTATTTTTAAAATTTTAAATGAAAATTTAATTTTTTTATTTTCAAATCTGTACAGGCTGATACATTTCAATACACTTGCTCACCTACATTGTATCAGAATTTTTTTTTTCTGCAAAAAGCTTTATTGTTTCCATTTGGTCCAAGGCTTGGGAGAGGGGTCCAGGGTGGTTAGAAAGCTGCCCAGTGGCTGCAGAGACGGGCTTCAGGCAGAAGCCCTGACGCTAGAGGGGCTCCTCAAAGGCCGCTGGGCTCTGAAAGTTCCTAGTCATACTTGAGGGTGAGCCTTTCAAAGAGACACTCGCCCAGCCCAGCCTGGGGACCAGCCTGCGGAGGTTGGTCAGGTGGTCACCCATCTTCTTGATGAGTTTCACCTCCTCATCTAGGAGGTGGCTCTCCAGGAAGTCGCAGAGGCGGGGTTCTGTGCAGGCAGAACCCAGGGCACGCAGATCCAGAAGGTCCTGGTTCAGGTTCTTCTCCATGTTAATGGTGGCTTCCATAGCGTCCTGGGTTTTACCCCACTCATCGGGAGATGGATTCTGCACGTCCTGGAAGATGGCGCAGCCGCCGCCCTGGTTTTGCATTTTCAAGAGACGCTCGGCGCCCTCGTGCTTCTCTTCAGTCCATTCGCGGAATGAGTGGCCCACGCCTTCCAGAGCCACATCGGCGCGTGTCTAAATAGAAGCCCAGAGAGAGGGAGGTGTAGGAGGCCCACAGATGTATGTTGACCAGACGGGTGACAGCGGCCTCCACCTCGGTGGAATAATTCTGACGAATCTGGGAGCTCACGGTTGATAAGGAGTTAAGCTCAAAAAATGGTGTTGGCTGGTCCTGAGGATAGCTGAGGGTCTGACTCCGAAGGTTGCAACTGGAAAAAAAGTTGGAGGGTGGTCGGAGGCTGGAGCAAAGGGCTTCCCTGGGTCTGTTCCGTCCAAACACCGTTGAAGCAAGAGACAGATCTGGGGGACTGCTGTGCGCACTGCCTCAAAGCAATATTTGATAACCAAGAGAGAAAATACAAAACAAAACAAGAAAATGATAAAATGAAAATATGATAAACAAGGGCCATGGGATAATTTTAATTTTTAAGTAATAAAAGCTGTTATTATCTTAATACTTTGTTCACCTAGAAGTAATTGACAGTTTACTTTCATGAACTGTTTTGTCAATTTGCTATAGTAGTGAAAATCAACTCCTTAAAATCTGAGAACTTTTTTTTAAGAGAAGCTGAAGTAATCATTACGGTCTCAAATAATGAAACATTGTCTTTTTTCTCTTTCTTTTGAAAAGACAACTGCTGTATTTCACTGGCCTGCAGATATTTCAGTTTGGAGGTTTTTGTTTTGCCTTCTCAAGCTGAAGAATAAATGTCACCAGCATGAAGCAGCGGCACTTCTCCTTTGGTGCAGTATTTTAGGTGATAGGTGTGACACTAATAGTAGAGGAAACTTGACATAAGCAGCTCTATCTGATGAAAAAACATTTTTCTGAAGTTTTAATATTTGCCTGAAAATTTTGTATCTTAAAGTTCTCAAAAATTGAGTGATTCAGTTTTCATTTAATCTTTTCAGAGAATTTATGAGACAGCTTTGACTTAAAACACTTCATGTTTTTTTAATAGTTTTAATTTTTTTTTGCAGAGAAATGTTGAGTAGAGCTGCCAAAATTTGCTTCCTAGGCTCATTTAAAAATCTCTAGAGCTACACAAGATACTGTGTCATGCACAAAATTAATCACATATAAGAAAAATCTTATAAAAATTCCCACAAAATGTGCTAGAAGTAATAGCAGTGATACTATTTATATTGATTGACCACTTATTACATCCCTGGTTGCTCTTACATGCTTTATCTCATTGAATCCTCACAAATATCCTATGAGATTATTATCTCCGTATGACATCTGAGGAAACAGATGAGTAGTAGAGTTGGAATTTGAAGTAGAATATTCTTTTTTTAAAAAATTTGTATTGGAGTATAGTTGATTTACAATGTGTTAGTTTCAGGTGTACAGGAAAGTGAATCAGTTATACATGTACATATATCCACTCTTTTTTAGATTCTTTTCCCATATAGGTCATTACAGAGTATCGGGTAGAGTTCCCTGTGCTATACAGTAGGTCCTTACTAGTTATCTATTTTATATATAGTAGTGTGAATATGTCAATTCCAATCTCCCAATTTATCCCTACACCCCCCTTGGTAACCAAAAAATTTTTTTCTACTTCTGTGACTCTATTTCTGTTTTGTAAATAAGTTCATTTGCACCAAAAATCTACAAACAATAAATGCTGGAGAGGGTGTGGAGAGAAGGGAACACTCGCACACTGTTGGTAGGAATGTAAATTGATACAGCCACTATGGAGAACAGTATGGAGGTTCCTTAAAAAACTTAAACTAGAGCTGCTACATGATCCTGCAACCCCACTCCTGGGCATATATCTGGAGAAAACCATAATTCGAAAAGATACATGCACCCCAGTGTTATTGTTCAGTTTTGAGCTTAATGAATGTGTAGTGAATAGAAGAATGAATGCATGACAAAATACATACGAGACTTTGGAAAATCCAGTTTGAGCTTCTATTGATCTATGAAACCCTGAATACTAGTCAGGTTGTGTCTAACATATAGTCAAAAATCATATAGGAAATAAAGGGGAAAGGTGGATGACATTGTTAATGGAGGTTTCGAGAACATGCTCCATCAACGTTCAAAATGAATAAATCTGAATGTATTGTATGTGATACTTTAGTATTTGTAATACGGCAAACAACTTAAGTCCTTCTCTGTTGTTACTGATTGTTTTGTTTTGGTCTTGGCTATTGTCACTTTCATTTTCCTGCATGATTTCCTTGGGGGGGGGGAGCACAAATTACTGGCATAATGGAATGACTTGCTGTGAACCTTGAGAGTAGAATGGCATAGGAAGGAGTTGTTGGCAGGCAGAGAAGACAGTCATGTTCTCAGATTCATATTGACTGCTAGGGCCCCTCTGGGGTCTTTGGGGAGGTATCTTCCTTGGTTTGAGCTCCTTTCAAGATCAGGGCTGGTTTGGGGACTCCTGGAACAGCTTCCCAGGGAAAGAGAACTCAAATAGTGTGTCATCTGTCTCTGGAGAAATTAATCCAGGAGGGAGAAAACAACTTGACCTATAAACATTTAGAACTGAGTATAGTTTAGCAAGAGGTGCGGGGCAGGAGAGGAAGCAGGAGAGAATGACGGGAGAGTTCAGAGAGGAGGGGCGGAGAAAAGTCACCATGCAGGTGGTCCTGCAACTAGTCCTTTCTGTTGTGGGGTCGTTCTAGAAGGTGGCACACTTTTAGGGATAAGGGGCAGTGTTCTGAGAGGGACTTAGTCATCTCCGTGTGGGATTTGATGGTTCCAGCATATGTTTGAGAATCTAAAGTAGGTTGAACCCCAAGAGCATTTTCTAACATTGCACATGGGTTTTGTGGTTGGTCACATTGTGCAAATATAGCTTCATTAAGTCTAAAAAAATTCATGATCCTGAAGCATTGATGAATGTTATGAAAATATTTATTTATTCAGAGGTTTTTTGGTACATGGTAGAGAATCAAAGTACTTTGTGTATACAAACTGTTCCTGGAGTTATGAATGTGGGTTCTGGAAACACACAAACATGAGGTTGAATGCTGGCTCTGCCATTTGGTAATTATATAATTTGGGGCAAATTTCTTAAATTCTCTGTGCCTTAGTATCTTTGTGTATAATATTGTGGTTGATGGTACCTGAATTATAAGATCAAATGAGATAATACATAGATCATGCTTTGTTCAGTAACAGGTACATAATAAGGGATGATGCTGAAAGAACGTGGGGAGATATTAATTTGGTCAGCAAAGTCAACTTGAAGCCCAGCTGTTGGTGAACAAATATATTTGCCCTTTCCTCTAACAGTATCAAATTTATGTTTTGTGCATGGAAACTTTTAATGTTTATACCCACTGAGAACATTCAGAGTGATGACTATGTTGATATGACCCAGATTCACATTGAAATTGCTCTTTAAATGCCATTCATTAGTAATTCTTTGATCATCTTTGTGTTTAACAAAATTCATAGAATTGCTTTCACTGTTTCTTCCTAATACAAACCTTTTGGCATTCCTCTGGAGCTTTTATTGATAAACTCTCCCTTAAGCATACATCCAAATTAAATGTGAGAACCTGCAGGTAAAAGAAATTGCTTCAAGGCAGTGATTCAGTAGGATGAAAAATCAATAACAGTTTCATTAAGGAAGGAAAGATAGTTTAGACATACTCCTACCTAGCTTTCTTCTTACTGAAAGAAAAGAATAATTGTTGATTATCTCTTTCCTTTCAGATATAATGTTCATAGCTTAGTAATGTGGCCGCTGTATAGTTATATTGTATGCATCCCTTCAAGTCTGCTGGGTTTCTTGAATAGAGGCAGTCTTTACGTTTCGAAAAATTGACACTCATTTAAAGCAGTTTCTTTAATAATGCATGCCATGCTGAGCCTACTGCAAGTGAGCACTTTACAACCACCAAATCCTACTGATATATTTGAATTAGTTAAATTCCAAATTCCTTTCTAAGAAAATGCTTTAATTCCTTCTTTCCCCTCTACTGATTGGTTGATAGCCGGAGGAGGAGATGGGCAGATAGCTAAAAGGGCGGATGGATGGTGCACGGCAGAAAGGAAGGGAGGAATTCAACTTTAATATAGTGGTATGTGTGCTTCTGGCTCTCTGCTTTCTGGCTCTATGATCCTGAGCCACTTATATTCTCTCTGTCTGAGTTTTATCACCTTTGAAAAGGTCATAATAATAGTTATATGATATTATACAATATATAATATCATACAACTATAATACAATATATTATAGTTAATATTATATAACTATTATTATGACCTTATGACATTATTATGCAGATGAAAATGAGTTATGTGAGTTGTTGTGATCAGTGTCTATCTGATGACAGTTACCTTATAGTTATATAATTTGAGCTATATTATTAGTAACATTGAAACAAAGATAAGGAGGTAGATAAGGTAAATACAATGAAATTTTTAAGATGCCATTTTGTGCTAGAACAATTCAAGATAAAAATAATTGCATTTTAGCCAGAAGGAACACAAATATGTTTTCTGGGTTATCTTAGATGGGAGTTGGACTGCTTGTACAGTAAAATGCCCCCAGAAGAAGAGGGTTTTATCTGTAGGGTGGGATCTCAGAGAGGTGTAGGGAAACCACATCCATGCAATAGGGTGAGGTACCAGTCTTTTTCAAGACATTTCAGTATTGAGGAAACATTCACAGGGGGGTCAAACTGTGTTCGGAACTGAGTTACGAGACTTAAAGAAATCTTTTTCGAAGCAAAGTGCAATGGTTAGTTTTGCACAGTGTAGAAATAATCAGGGCACTCGGTCCAGAGCCAGAGAGAAGGCTTTCTCATAAATTGCTGTGTGTCCTGTATCAGGTGGTGATAGGATGTTGTCTCTCCTGTGGTAGCAGCAGGCAACATGAGTATGGGAGAGTTTTTCATTGACTTTATTATAAAATGCTATGTCAAGCTCTCAGGAGTTTAACTAGCCCAACCAGTCTTTATTTATCACATTTCTCTCAAGACCTATGAGGTTCACTCAGTAATAACTAAGCATAATTGCTAACATTTACTACTTTTTCTTAACAGTCAGGCACTCTTCCAATTGCTTTGCATGGATTTTTATATTCTTTTGCCTCACGCAGGTTGTGGTTGGTGTAGTAGTATTTTGATTTTGTTGAGCTGGAGACCGAAGTACAGAGAGGTTAACTACTCAGCCCAAGGTCACACAGCAAGTCAGTGGTGGTGCCAGGTTTCAAACCCACTTCGATTCCAGAGCCTGAGTCCTAAACTAATGCCTTATATAATAAGTGCTTAATATTTGTGAATGGTTATAATAATAGCTACAGTTAAATATAGAAAAAAAAAGGAATTTCTGCTCAGCATGACCCTTCATTTCCAGGTTTGTGTCAAGTGTGTGTACTTGAAGCACATTTTATAATGATTGCAGAAATAACCAACCATCTCTTTCTCTTCTGGTATAAAAAGAGATAAAGAGCCACTCCTACTTTGCCTAATGATTGTTAAATTGCTTTCTTTTTGGTCTAATCTTTGCTAAAGGGAAGAAGGAGACCAGACATGGCAGGCTTTTTATTTTATTTTTTAAAAAATCTACTAGCTGCCAAAAGAAAAGTGCTGGAGAGCAGATTTCAGTGTGCTTGTTAGACGTAGGGTTGTTTTGATTGTCTGTGGCCTGTAGGGAATTGGATGGGAAGAGCATGTACTAGCCTCTACTCATGATGGGCAAGGAGAATAACAGGTCTGTTGGTTCAAACTGAACTTTGTGGCCTTGAAAGGACTTGGTGGCTGCAAGCAGCAGGCGTGGTAAGAAAGGTGCTATTTATGGAAGACCTACCATGCCAGGTAGACTAGATATCCTGTATTATAGGTGAGAAGAGCCAGGCATCAAGAAGTTCAGAAATTTGCTCTAAGTCACACAGCTCATGAGCAACAGAACTCAGCTTTGAACTTGGATCTCTGCAACTCCTGCCTACTTCCCACCATCCCATAGTGCCTCTTACAGTAGTCCAAGCATGTGATCTAGAAAATGCTTGGTCCCCATTGCTTCTCACTGGGCATGAAGTGCAGCTTCCAGCAGATGTGGTTTTTCTGCAGTCTCTCACCTCCCCTTGCCTCCTTTTTGATCCAGAGTTCGTCTATGTGGAGGCTGCATCTGGCCATGCTGCACACTCATTGGTAGGGATGCAGAAGGCAGATAGCACTTAGCACTTTTTTTTTTTTTTTTTTTTTGCGGTACGCAGGCCTCTCACTGTTGTGGCCTCTCCTGTTGTGGAGCACAGGCTCCGGACGCACAGGCTCAGTGGCCATGGCTCACGCACCCAGCCGCTCTGCGGCATGTGAGATCTTCCCAGACCAGGGCACGAACCCGTGTCCCATGCATCGGCAGGCAGACTCTCAACCACTGCGCCACCAGGGAAGCCCGCACTTAGCACTTTATAGTGGAAAAGGACCTGAATCCTGATGCTGCTGGTCATGAATCAATGGTTTCATTCTCCAGTCATGGCATTGCACTTCTTGGAATTAAACCTCAGGGCTCCTAATGATAAAATGGATACTTAGAGTTATCCAGCCTATGTTACAGTCAGCATTATTATGAGGCTCTAAAAAGAAAATTTGTAGAAATACCTAGAAAAATAGCACTCAAATTAACACTGGTAGCAGTCTCATACAGGAGGCAATTTGGATAAACCATCAATTACTTTCATGAGGAACATTTTCAACCATGCTTTGGTTTTTTCCAAACGATGAAAGTACCCATTCTCAAACTTTGGAGCACAACTTTTGAATTTATATGAACTCTTCAGTTTGGAATGGTAGTATTACCATTCCCCACTTTATTCCTATTCTCCTAGTTCCCCGTAGTAAATGGAAGTAGATTCACGTTGCCACAGTGTCTATAGATATTATTTAGCTTATTGAAATAGCATACCTTATTGGGTTCTTTCATGGGGGAATGTCAGAGGCTGACGGCTGCTTGGTTTTATCTATGGCTTCCCAAAGCCAGCTCTTGTTTAATTGAGGCAGCCAGTCAGCTTTACTGAGCTCTCAGCTGGGAGTGGGGTGGAACTAGGCTTTTTTTTTTTTTTTTTGGAACTAGGCATTTTAACCAGAATCGATCATCTGCTCAGTACTTAAGTAGCATGAGCCTCCAGACTCTGGCTAGCCTAATGGACTTTCCATTGTGTCTCTGCTATTGAGCAGTGATTACTATACAGATTGAGGCATATTTGGTTTCAGTTCAGTCTGTTCCCACAGATGAGGCCCAAGTATGATCACATCGTATAAATTATTTAAGGTGCAGCGTCTGTGTAACCTGAGCCATAAGTAAAAGTTGGCCCTCCGTCTGTTCTGTCACCTGGAGGACTCTCTGTTTTCCAAGGGAAATAGTCCATCTTGTGAACTGACATCATTAGAGTCATAAAAATTCAAATGTGCCTTGAGCGATTACTTTGGCATAAAGACTCAAGTACAATATCCAAAAGCTTAGCATCCTTTCACTGAAATACAATGGTTTAGGCTTGGATGGAAGAAATTTCTGGAACACTAATTGCAGTTCCAAAACAGTATTACTAGTTGTAGTCTGAAGAAACTTGAATCTGTAAACTCCATTCATTTTCATAGACTCTGAAAAGTTCTTTTTTATTTTTTCACTTGTAAGTTTAGTTTGATTATAAATGTATTTAGTCATGGATTGTTTGGAAAATGAAACAGAGCACAAAGGTTTTTCTTCTATAATTCCTTTAATTTGTAGGTGAAGAACTCTGAGTCTAGAAACAAAATCCACTTGTTGAAGGTCACACCACAACCAAAGTCATCTGATTTCTAGTACATCGTCTTTGATACTCACATAATCCTACTTTAGCAAAGAATCAAAGCCCAGGTCTCTCTCATGTTCATTTCCCTACTCTGGTTTCAGCAAGTTGGAAATAGAAAAGTAAAAGGGAACTAAATCCATCTCCCCTTTCCTCTTGTTGAATTACTTGCTAAATATAGTTGCTACCTTCTATCTATTCTTATCCTTGTCTGCATAAGACCTGTTCCTTGAGCCTGTCCTTACTTTTTCCTGATTGCGTGTAATGAAGACATTGGGGTAGACTGTGGCACGTGACAGCATCCCTGCAGTTACATATCTCATAGTTGTAGACCCACTGCTAAAGGGTTTATGACTCACACTCCTTGCAGTGAAAAGGATAACAACAGAGCTTTGTTTCTCTCCTCTGTGATGGATTCTGAATTCGAGCAGCTGGGACCAGATGGGGAACCTGGCTTCTTTAGTGAATTTCCAGAAGTGCAATGTTCAATTGGCTGCCCCATTTAAGAAAATTATCTAGACTCAGCCAATGGAGTTTAAAGGGACGTTAGTTTCTTCAAATTGATCTCTTCCCTTTCTTAGTACATATACTGTACTGGTCCTCTGGCCTGGGCGAATAGAGTACACAGCTCCTTTTAACACCTGGAGGCCTGGGGAATGAGTACCGTGAGTGTAGTGCTGACAGGACTTGACATTCTCCTCACTGAGGCTTTTCTACCTTGGGTCTTCCTCGTTAAGCACTCAATGTAGAACTCCTTTAAAAAGTAGCTTTAGTTCTAGTCCTTCGAAGTAGTGCTTCCTAAGCCCCAGAGCAAGACAATTTCCCAAATGATGAAGTCCTTAAAAATGCATGCGGTTTAGGACAGCAGTAGTAAATAATTGGAAATTCGATAGCTTCAGTCCTTTTTACTCTCTTAAAACCCTTGACTAAAGATGGCAGTCACGTAAAACCACCACAAAAGGAATAGTTGCTTAAAATAGTAATACCGTGGTGTATCTTGTTCCTTCTGCCAATATGGATTCTTGGTTATTTCCAGATAATTAGAACTAGCCTCCTGAGGACCAAAGGAGGCAATTTCCCTTGCATGGTTCCCCCTCCCTTTCTTGTCTACACTTCTTTTAACCTTCAGCAGTGTGCTTTTTTTAGGAGCCTGGCTTGCTTCATTCTGATGACCCAGATCAAATTATGTTAATGATTGTTTATCATATCATTTCTTTCTCATAAGAATGCTTCCCTCCCAATAGGTTTATTCTAAATGTGCATCTTAACTCAGAGGACTCCGTCTACACCTGTGGCCGGCAGACTTGTCCACATTGAAGTTCAGGGAACATTTCATTCTGCAAACCCACAAAGAACACCATATCCGCTGGCATCTTACTCTACTTACGTGCAAGGCTACTTTTATATATAGCATGAACTGGATTTTATTTCTCTTGTAAGGTCAGACAATAGGCCAGGTAAGAGTACTAAGCTAAGGAAGGTGGAAAGCACAGTTTGATAATGAAGGTAAAATGCTTGGAATTTGTTCCAGATGTTACTAACTATTGTCAGTACTGTCTTAAGGACTGGATGGCAATTTCAGTTCAGCATTTCCTTGATTTTCTAGGCTTTTAAGGTTCTTCATGTTTTCTTAATTATAGAAATAATTAGCATGTTAATGGAAAATCATTAGATAATGGAATTCATAAAGCCTCTGTTTTTGCAAACCATTATTTACAAAACAGAGCACTGTGGTTTTAGTCAATAGAGCCTTTGGGCCAATTTGCACCCTGTCCCTACTCTGGGAGAACTCAGATGTCCCTTATCTTTCTGATTGGCTGTCACTTTGCAGGGAAATGGCTACTATACTTAGAAGCTTCTCAAGCTGTAAACATAGGCTGGAGGAATTGGAGCCTGGGTTTGCTTTTGTGCTTTTTAGAATTCGTTTCTTTTTATTTTTATTACCTAATCTCAGGTATGCTTTCATACACCTTAGCAAAAGAATATAAGGCCCCAGTGTTCTCTGCAATCTTCTTTTTTTTAGTTGAAGTATAGTTGATTTACAATGTGTTAATTTCTGCTGTACAGCAAAGTAATTCAGTTATACATATATACACATTCCTTTTTTATATTCTTTTCCATTTTGGTTTATCATAGGATTTTTTAAAATAAATTTATTTATTTTATTTTATTTTTGGCTGCGTTGGGTCTTCGTTGCTGCGCGTAGGCTTTCTTTACTTGCAGCGAGCGGGGGCTACTCTTCGTTGTGGTGCACGGGCTTCTCATTGCAGTGGCTTCTCTTGTGGAGCACAGGCTCTAGGCACATGGGCTCACTAGCTGTGGCTCGAAGGCTCAGTAGTTGTGGCTCGCGGGCTCTAGAGAGCAGGCTCAGCACACGGGCTTAGTTGCTCTGCAGCGTGTGGGATCTCCCTGGACCAGGGCTCGAACCTGTGTCCCCTGCACTGGCAGGTGGATTCTCAACCACTGCGCCACCAGGGAATCCCATCATAGGATACTGAATGTAGTTCTCTGTGCTATACAGTAGGACCTGGTTGTTTTCTGCAATATTCTTTAATTTCTCCTTCACTGCCTGTCCTCTTGGTTCTCAGGTACCTGCCCCCCGCCTCTGATGGACCTGAGCAGCCAAGTCCAAGGTGACTGTGTCTGGCATCCACTTTTCCTTAATTCCCACTTGGCTGCCTGGTCCACTGTGTGAACTCAGAGTGGATGGCTACTGCAGCAATTCGCAGACCAGACGGGATAGATGGCATACAGTATTATAATATTTTATATAATTATATATCGTAAGTTCAGCCCTTCTTTCCCCACCAGATTCTATGGGGACCATGCCCTTCCTACTCTCTCCTCCCCTTAGTCAATTTCTCTAGGCTAAGAATCTTGCCAATTCCAGCTCTCTGAAGGTAGTGGAAAGGAGAAGGGAGGTGTATCTAACAAGCTACATTATTTTGGAGGCAAATATCCACTTATTTGACCATGATGTAATTTCCAGTTGATAATCTTTTCAGCCTATCAACCAGAAATTATACCTAAAAAATGTAATAAGCTTCCTTATCTCTATATGTTTCCATTTTCAATTTCTCCAGTGAGCTGGAAATATAGAGATGAGATATACATTCTGTTTGCTGTACTTGATTGATGAACTGTTGTTTGCTATATTTAACTTTTAAAGTAGATAACCTTGACAGAATTATATATTTTTCTAAAATAAAACCATGTACTACCCTATTTTCCATGACTAGTTTCTGTTTTTATCAAGCTAGCCATAGCCCACCCTTCCAGTAGGACACCAAAGCCAAACTTTTAACCCCCTTATTTGCACATCAGAGAACATTGCTGCCCTATAACCCTTCTTTCACCCTAATTGCCATTCCTCTATATGTTCGCATGGACCCATGGTTGTTTTGTTTTCTAATTTTTTTTATTGGGGTAAAAAACACATACTATAATATTTACCATCTTAACCAGTTTTAAGTGTCCAGTTGAGTGGAGTTGAGTATATTCACGTTGTTGTACAACAGATCTCCAGAACCTTTTCATTTGCAGCACTGAAACTCTATACTCAATAAACAGTAATTCCCCAATCTCTTCCCTTCAGCCCCTGGCAACCTGCCACCTTTCTATTGTCTGTTTCTATGGTTTTCACTACTTTAGTTATTTTGTATGAGTGGAATCATACAGTATTTATCTTTTGTGACTGGTTTATTTTGCTTAGTAAAATGTCTGTGAAGTTTATCCATGTTGCAGCATATGACAAGATTTCCTTCTTATATAAGGCTGCATACTATTCCATTGTGTGTATATAGCACATGTTCTTTATCTGTTCATCTGCTGATAGACATTTGGGTTGCTTCCAACTCTTGGCTATTGTGAATAATTCTGTGATAAACACAAATATGCAGATATCTCTTCAAGTTCCTGCTTTGAATTCCTTTGGATATATATCAAGGAGTGGGATTGCTGGATCATATAGTAATTCTATTTTTAATTTTTTGAGGAACCCCCATACTCTTTTCCACGATGGCTGCTCCATTTTACATTCCCACCAACAGTGCACCAGGGTTCCAATTTCTCCACATCCTAGCCAACACTTGCTATTTTTTGTTCTTCCGATAGTAGCCATACTGATGGATGTGAGCTGATATCTCATTGTAGTTTTGATTTGCATTTCTCTTATGATTAGTGATGTTGAGCATCATTTCATATGTTTGTTGGCCATTCATACATAATTTTTTTTAGAACTATCTATTCAAGCCCTTTGCCCATTTTGAAATCAAATCAAATTTGTTTTGTTGTTGTTGAGTTGTAGAAGTTCTTTATATACTTTGGATATTAACCTTTTATCAGAGATATAATTTGTAAATATTTTTGCTATTCTGTAGGTTGGTTGCCTTTTCACTCTATTGTTTCCTTTGATGCACAGAAGTTTTTCAGTTTGACATAGTCCCATTTGTCTATTTTTGCTTTTGTTGACTGTGCTTTTGATATAATATCCAAGAAATCACTGTCAAATCTAATGTCCTGAGGCTTTCCTCCTATGTTTTCTTCTAGGAGTTTTACAGTTTTAGTGCTTGCATTTAGTTCTTCGATCCATTTTGAGTTAAGTTTTGTATATAGTTATATGGTAAGGGTCCAACTTAATTTTTTGCATGTGGATATCCAGTTTTCCCAGCACCATTTTTTGAACAGACTGTCCTTTCCCCATTGTGTAGTCTTGGCTTGTGGAAAGTCATCTGGACATATATGCAGGAGTTTATTTCTAGGCTCTCTATTCTGTTCCATTTGTCCAAATATCTGTCTTTTGGCAGTCTTATACTGTCTTAATTACTGCTGCTTTGTGTGCTATGTTTTGAAATCAGGAAGTGTGGGGCCTCCAACTTTGTTGTTTTCTTTAAGATTGTTTTGCTATTTTGGGTCCCTTGAGATTCCATATGGATTTTAGGTTGTTTTTTATATTTCTATAAAATAAGTCATTAGGATTTTCATAGGGATTGCATTGAATCTATAGATTGCTTTGGGTAGTATGGACATTTTAACAATATTAAGTCTTCCAATTCATGGGCATGGGATATCTTTCCATTAATTTGTACCATCCTTGAGTGCTTTGAACAATGTTTTGTAGTTTTCAGTGTACACATCTTTCACCTCCTTGTTTAGGGGTATTCCTAAGTATTTTATCCTTTATGGTGTCCTATAGCAAATAGGATTGTTTTCTTAATTTCCTTTTCAGATTGGTCTTTGTTAGCATATAGAAACACAACTAAATTTTGTGTGTAGATTTGTATCCTATAACTTTGCTGAAATTGTTTCATAGTTGTAACAGCTTTATTTTTCTGGTGGAATCTTTTGAGTTTTCTACATATGGATCATATTGTCTGTGAACGAGATAATCTCACTGCTTTCTCACTTTGGATGCCTTTTATTTATTTATTTTCTTATCTAATTGCTCTGGCTAGAACTGCTAGTATTATGTTGAATAATAGTGGTGAGAGTGAGCATCCTGGCCTTGTTCCTGATTTAAGAAGAAAAGTTTTCAGTCTTTCACCATCAAGTATGATGTTAGTTGTGGGCTTTTTATATATGGATTTGTTATGTTGAAATAGTTTCCTTCTATTCCTAGTTTGTTGAGTGTTTTTATAATAAAGGGATGTTGAATTTTGTCAAATACTTTTTCCACATCATTTGAGATAATCGATTGGTTTTTGTGCCTCATTTTGCCAAATACTGATTGATTTTTGTATGTTGAACTCTCCTTGTATTCCATGTATAAATCCCACTTGATATGGTGTTTAGTCCTTTAATTGCTTTTGAGTTAGCTTTGCTAGTATTTTATTGAGGACTTTTGCATTAATATTCATCAAGGATATTGATGTGTGTTTTCTTTTCCTATTGTGTCTTTGGCTAGTGTTGATATCAGAGTAACTGGCCTCACAGAATGAGTTTGGAAATGTTCTCTCTTCTTCAATTATTTGGAAGAATTTGAGGAGGATTGGTGTTAATTCTTCTTTAAATGTTTAGTTGAATTTTCCAGGGAAGCCATCTTATCCTGGGATTTACTGGGAGTTTTTGATACTATTTCAATCTCTTTACTATTTACACATTTTTAAAAAATTTGATGACACAATTTTCTTGATTTCTCCTCCCTCCAAAACACACAACACATGTATTTGTTGCCATTATTAGAGAAGGAAAGGAATATGACAATACTCCTTTAAAAGAGTAAAATAATTTAGGAATAGTAGACAGAATGTTAAGTTTCTTTTAATAGTCTCAGTCACCTTCCCCTCTGCAAATAGCTTCTTGATCAACTTCACCAAGAAAACAAACAAACAATAAGAAAAAAGTTTAGCCCAATTATCTGTCGACTTTTACAGTCTTCTTGGCACTGCATTTGCTTATGTGTATGTTATTCCCCCCTTTCTCCCACATCTGAGGCAGGTAGATCACTCTACTACTCTTGTTTCATCCCTTCCCCTGGATTCTTTATCCTGATGGTCTCTTTCCATTAACTTGCACCAATAAGTAGTCCTACTCTGTATCGGCTCTGTCTCTCTGTCTGGCTTTCTCTTCATCTCTTAAAAATTGCTCCTCTCAATTTACCTTAATTTATCTCTATTTACTCCTGGAATTTCTACAGTCAAATTGTGAAAGGCTGTGAAATGTTGTGAGCTTGGATACAACAAGAACAGTGTGGATTCAAAATTCTCTAACAGTCACTTGTTTTGTGATATTGGACAAGTTACATAAACCTTTAGGGCCTTTATTTTCTTCATTTAAAGGAAGGATACCAACAATAATGATAATACCTCCCTATAAAGTTGGGATTGTAAAGATCATCAAACAGACATGTTGGTCAACCTTCCTTGAAATCTCTTAATGCATTTGACACTGTTGGAGTATCTTCTTCCTGGAAATTGTTTCCTCTCTTGAAAACATTTTACTTGTTTTCTTCCTACAACCCTAACCCTTCCTTTTTTCTTCTTGATAGGCTCATTTCCTTTACTTGCCCTTTAGTGTCTTTGTTCCTCAGGGATTTGCCTTCACCTCTGTTCTATCTGTGCTCACTCTATTTGAGCTCTTGCACTCAAAAGCACATCTACATTTTTAATACTCATTTGGGATACAGAGTATATACATGGGAGATACATACACACATTTCCAAATTTCGTCTGAAATCCAGACATGTTTGTGGCCTGCAGATCTCCCTGGGTGCTGCAGTCATCTCTTACTCAGCTGGTCCAAACTGTTGTTCATCAGCACCTGTTCTCAGCAACTCTAAGGGCCTCTTCTGTCCCTTCCACTTGCCATTTCTATGAATTTCTGTGAGATCTTCTCAGTCATGCTGGCAGTATTAATAGACAATTACTCATCTCAGCCCACCTCTCACTAAGTCCCTTACCCTTCTCTGTGCCTTAAAAATTCCCATTATTTCTCCTTGTTTCTCAAATGTATTGCTATCCTATCATTATTAAATGGCCTCCTTGTCTCTAACTTTTGAATTCGTTCAAGGTTATCTTCATAAAATGAAAACCTGTTTCTAACAATTCCCTGTTTAAAATCCTTTAGTAATTCTCTACCAGTTTTAGGATAAAACCTGAATTCTTTTGTACAACAATATGTACAGTATTATACTCCTTATAATGTGTCTTCTGCCTCAGTTTTATATTCTGTCTTTCATCACATACGATTTTGAGCAGTATGGAACTTCTTGTCCTTCCAGGAAAATACAGTTCTCTTCTTTGTCATTTTTTTTTTTTGACCCTCCCTCTCGCCCTCTCTTTCTTTTCTCTTCCACCTCCTATTCCCTCCCACCCTTCTCCTTCATTCCAATTTCTGACTTCTGTTTTGACTTCATTTTCCGATTGTCTTATCACTACATAATTAACTTGTTTTAATCTTTAAGACCAGCCAAAACATTACCTGCTGTGTGAGCTCTACCCTGATCACCCACCTCACACACATTCACACTTGGTGAGAATAGGCCTACCATAGTGGGGCACCCAGGTATGCTGACTTCCAGGGGAGTTGTCTTTTTATTTTTATGTTGCCTAAGGTGGTTGGAGTTTCAGGCAAATTGACATCTGGAATACTAACAAGCAGATTTTCTTCTCCTGTCACTGTACTAGAACATACATGTTTTGACATTTAGATAAAGTTATGGGATCCCTATTAAATAACTGGCTTCAGGGATGGAGCCCTTGTTCAAACTGCAGAGCAGATAAAGCTACCTTTATCTGTGTAAGCCTCAAAGGGCTTATGTTTGTCAAACTGCAGGGCATTTCATTAGCATTTCTGAGGAGTGGGTGTTTCCTTCTGGGAAAGGTTGACTGAATCAAGTAAATTTTGCTTCCAGGGAATGAAATCCACCTTGGTCCAAACTAGGAGACTGTAGGTATTCAAGACTGACTGATGGCAGACATTGACAGTGAACAACCAATGCTTAGGAATGCAAGAATGTTGACAGGAGTGGAGATTTTCCAGATCAGTTTTTGACACCAGTTATTTCAAAACAATTGTTTCTTAACGGGTGGTCACCGAGTTAAAGCCCTTTTGATTGTCTATCAAGACACATTGGATTATATCCATTTCTATCATGTGCATCCTCTCCAGGTCTGGAGATCAGGAGGGAGGGAGGTGGGAGAGGTATTCTGTATATATGCTTCTGAAAGTCAGCCTCAATCTGATTTTTTACAACTTTGCATATAGTTGTATAGATTTTAATATTTTGAAAGCATTTGTATAGCACTTTTTTTTCAGTATAACCCACTGCATCCTATGTTTGGCATTATCTTAAACCAATTTCCAATCATCTATAAACAAGAGTGTATGATTATATCTCTGGTATAACTCAAAGAATATATATATTTAATGGTATATAGGTTTGAAGAGGCATTCTTGATATGAAAAGGTAATCATTTGTTTATGTTAAGGATTTAAACAGAAAATAACCATATTTTACATAAGAATTTACATCCCCAGAATTCATAATTGAATGGTATGCTTCTTATTTCAATTTGAGTAAGTCTAATATTGAAAGATTCATTCATGAAAAAACCCAAATGTTTTTAAAAAGAAAGTCATAAAACAAGTTTATTACAGTTTTCGAGGCGCCCAACTCAAATAGATCTGCAGAGTGGGTTGATAGAAGAGTGAGAAAATATAATGTATACAAAAAGAAAAAAGCTGTGGAAAAAATCACGCACCTCTTTTTTTCCCTTTATTTTAATCATAAAAAATAATGGGAATTGTTCTATAAACATGAGTGAGCTAAAAAATATTACCAGAGTATTAGTTACTAGAAAAACAGAAATGAAATTTGGAGATGAGATTTATCATCTTCTCACTTTAATTTGTACTCCTGCTGCACTGTAAATGTAATAACCATCAACATGAAAAATGTAACAGATTGGTAATACCATTGAGTTTTAATTAAACTGCTGAAATGAAGAAGACCCAGATGGATAACTGGGAAATGTAGTTATCCTTTATGAAATGTGCTGGACTGCCTGTTGTTCTGTTTCTTATAAATTAATGCTCTGCCAAAAATAGTGCCCCATCAGAAGATTTACTAAAAATTAATAATTTCTGTTTATAAAACAGATGGTTGCTTTAGTTTATTCAATTTGGGTTTGAAATACTTATCACTGTAAATCAGCAGTTGCTTACTTTCCTGATCCCTTCCCAACTTGACTCCCCATTTCTGTGGCTTTCTAGTTAAATAAATCAGTACGTACATCTTGTTTTTCTACAAGGTCGTTGGTCTGATCTCTTTGCTTCAGGATGTCAGGTGTTTGTATCTAATTTCTAGTAAATTTTACGTTCTGTGAATTCATAAGTTAAAAAAAGAGAAATGGCAGTGTAAGAAGCAACTCAGTTGGAAAGTTTTCATCACTCCTTCAGAAAATAGCAACCACTGACAGCAGTTAAGACATGAAGAACTGGTGTTTTTCTTATCAGCTTGATGCAAGGATGAATTGGCTACTTAAGATTCAGGAGATAAACTTTTCAGATGTATTTATGAGATGGTTGCTGATGTCCACATGGCAGACTACTGACCTATTTGTGTACCAGAGTACTGGGTCTCCCCTGTGGGAGAGTTGCATGTGATGAAACAGTTGTAAACATGCGCAAATTTCCAGTTTCTGACTCCCCCGATATCATATGACCTATATGAAGATGACCTTTATCTAGCAGCAGAATTGGACTTAAATGTTGAATTAGAAACAGCATTTTCATGACAGCTACAGAGAAATGAGACAGATGAGTTTAATCACAGGGCAATTCTGTTTGTTTTTATCCTAGGGTTAACTATTTAGGGTATTGAAGTTCTCTTGTTTGCAAAGGGCATGAAAATCACGTATTTGTTGGTGGTGCCCATTATGCCTGGCACTGTGAGGACAGTGTCTCTAAGGAAGATATCTTAGAGGAAGGTAACTCTGAGATAGGTCTGTCCTCTCTAAGCACCTATAACCTAAACGGAGAGATGGCAAAACAAATAGGAAGTAATAAATTGTTATATAATTGAATCCATTTGGATGCTGTAAGAATTCAAGGGCGGGCAGGATCAGTATGAGTTGCATATAAAAACAGGACAAAATTGGAACATTTGTTTGTAATAGATGAGTGGGATTTGGAACTGCAAGAGTAGATGAGTTTAGTTAATGAGATTAGCATAATCAGAGGCCTGGGGGAGAATGATTGTGACATGACAGGGAATATAAAGTGTTTGAGAAGAACAGTTCCTCTTAATGAATAAGGATGGCAGATAAGGATGGCTGGATAAGGGACAGCCAGACACTGAAGGGGCTTTAAGGCTATGTGGCAGAGGTTTGATCTTTTATGACAGGCCACACAAAACCATTGTTGGTTCTTGAACTTGAAAGTTATCTGAAAGGACAGTGGTGGGAAGATGAATCTAGAAGTGGTACCCAGCTAGAAAACTACTGCAGTCATTCAGACGGATAGAATTATTTGAGGAGTGAATAGTGAGTAATTAGTTTAAAAATGAAAGAGTATATTAATACTAGAAAATGAGGAATCAAGATGCCAACATGGTCTTTGTATAGACCAGCATCTATATCTGCACAGGAGGCCCGCCCAGCCTCTGTGGGCTGAGACCTAGTGCCCCGTAAGTCCTGCTCAAGCTGGTTCAATATATGAGTGCATTCCCTGGGGTAGGGTAATTTGTCTAGCCATGAATATTTAACCCATTGTGGGCCAATAAGAGTGCTTTCCCCGATTTTTTTCAGGTTATTCTAGTTAGGAAAAGTCCTATTTCTCTCTGGCCATGAAGCCATAAAGATATAAGACCAGATCTGTCTGCCAGTATTGTTACAGCTTCATGGGAGAGCAAATCTGAGAAAGTGAAGCCAATGCAGAAAGATGTAGTGAGAAGATCAATAATTAAGGGGTTGGAAGGAAATACATGTGTGTGTCTGTGTTTGCATGTATGCCTGTGTATAAGTATGTGTGCACATGCACATGCACACATTAGTACAGCCCTAGGAATATAAGCCTTACAAGCCACATTTTTTAAAAAGTTGAAGTATAGTTGATTTACAATGTTGTGTTAGTTTCAGGTGCTTACAGCCACATTTTGCAGATGAGGAAATCATTGTTCAGAAAACCTAGCCGTTTGGTCAAGGTTAAATAGCTACTTACATGATAGATTGAGAATTGAAGCCTAAGTTTAGTTCCAAACCATCATACCTTTTTCTTTATGAGACTGCCTATCGTCATGGTGGTGGAGAGTCTGTTCGAACTAAATACTAATTAATTGCACTTTCCTGGTCTTTCTTTTATGATTCTAGGGTGTATTCACACCAAACACAGTCATTGTAGTTCTGCTCTGTGCTGTAGGAAGGTGATATTTTCTTCTCCACGTCCATGTGACTCTCGGTGGTACGAAACATGGAAAGCTTTTATGTCTAGAAAAAGTGTCGCAGAGTCTTGAGTCAAACACTAGCCAATAAAAGTCTATATTATTCATTTCATAGTGTATAAAATATTCCATGTTAATAATAAAAAAAGCAGAGTGTGTTGTTGCCCAAAACAAAAAGCAGCAAAATTAAAATAGGACTAGCTTTTAATGTATAACATTTATAGTATATAGGTATATTTAGTTAAAAGGTTTTACTAGGTGCGGGAAACAGTAGTGGAGTTTTCAAATGACATTTTAGACACTTTTCAAATTATTTAATGACAGTAATAATTCTGCTTTTTTTTTCAATTACACTTAATGTAGACTTACTGGCTCTAAGATTTTTAAAGATTACATTTGATGTAGAGAGTACTAATTCTGATGTTTATTTCAGTTACATTTGTAACTTTTTTCTTGATATAGTTATATCCCATTTATGTCTCTTTGTTATAATTTTCTAAAGTCCTACCACCAGAAGTAATACACTTATTAGTGATGATTTACCTGAACCCTAAACTCATTGATCCATTTTTAGCTCATTATGGAGATCAAAGAGTGAGATAGAAGGGTAAGGAGAAAGGTAGAAAGTTATTTTCCTAAAGAATTTACTAAAAGTTGGAAGAGATATAGAAGTTGAAGAAATGGATACTTGGATATATGAGTGAATCTGAACATTGATTCCTTGAGGTGGAATTTCTTGGAAGATATAGAAACAGTGAAGGTACAATGTGAATACTTAGAGTTGGGGGAGAAACAGGGTGGTAAGTGAGCAAGAGGGATTAGTAGTTCCCCTTTCTGGCCACCAGGGGGTGGTAATGTCCCAGAGAAGCTTGGAGGACACCACAGGCAGTAGGGCTGACTGGGGTGTAGATAAAGCGTTGGTGGCGCTGTGAATGATTAAAAGAAGGGAAAAGTAATATTTGTGAATCTGGTTTCTGTCACTCAGGTAGTATCTTAATAGCAGACTTTATTCGGGGGGTAATTACTTCATTTATAGCTTGCCTATTTTATTTCTATTTAGCACTCAACTACTTTATTGTTTCTTTAATACATTTTTTTTGACAAAGATAGACTTTATTTTTTTTCCCATGCCTTGTTTTTTCTAATTGAAGTATAGTTGACATACAATGTTATGTTAGCACAGTGATTCATATATATATATATATATATATATATATATATATATGTATATATATTCTTTTTCAGATTTTTTTCCCTTATAGATTACTACAAAATATTGAGTATAGTTCCCTGTGCTATACGGTAAGTCCTTGTTGGTTATCTATTTTATGTATAATAGTTGTGTATATGTTAATCCCAAACTCCTAATTTATCCCTCCCCCCATTTTATACATTCTTAAATAGATTAGACTCAGAAAACAAAAAAGCTAAATTCAGATCTACTGTGACTGCTACCTAGTAGCCGTCGTAAAAAAATTCTTAATTTGTGAAGAGATTCCTGGATTTTTTATTATTGATAGATGTTAATTACATGAGTCTCATTTCTATAATCAATATCTTTCTCTCTGTCTCTCCCCTTTTTTCTCTGCTTCCCCTATCCATCCCCACCCCCAGTCATTTAGCATTATCATAGAAATGGACTGTCCACCCTTCTTTCATATTCTAATGCTGAATTGTATTAACCTAATTGGTAGTGGACCTAATTGATCAAATTTTAAACCAATTCCTAATCTTTTCTACTGACCTCAAGTGGCAAGTAAATAAGAAACAGGTATAAAACTACATGGATCTTCCAAATCCATAGCTGTTTAGGTTATGCTGTTAATTGAGGTTCCCAAACTAGAGGTGTATTAATTTTCCCCTCTTTGGAGATGCATCAGTTCACAAATTCAGACAGTTTGTCAGGTAGCCTTTCTCTACAAGCCAGTCCATGCAAAAGGCATTAGTCTAATTAAATTAGGGGCTATTAAATCCACAAATTTGCATACAAAGTTAGAAAAATCAATATCTTATTAGTTTCAAAACCTTTTATCTAGCTCTTTTGAATTTTTTTAGTATCTTTTTGTAGTAAAAATTTCGATTTAAAGCTTTCCAAAAATTGGTGATCAATAATTGTTTTCTAGTCACTGAGAAATTCATTAACCTCTATACTTACTGCATTGCCACATATCTGTATTGAACTCTCTTCTAATCACCACATTATTCTTGGCTGAAAACACATTAGCTATAAAATCATAAAATGAGAAACATAACATTTATAAAGACTTTGTTTAGGTACAGTAGTTAATGGATTGTGCAGAACTCTGGAACACTCTCTCATTTCCAGTAAAAATACATTTATATCTTTCATTGTTTTACACTTAAACATGGATAACTTCACTGCTTTATCTTCGCATAAACAAATTATTGCCAAATGAATTTGTACACCCACAGAATTTTTATTTGTCCAGCAAGATGCAGGGATCTTAGCATCTTCTGTAGATGAAGACAGACAACAGTTGTATATGTACCAGGGAAAATTCATTTTTAATAAAAAGAGATTATTGGTCAGCATTAACTTTAGAAAATATAGTATAGCAAAAAGAAATTAGGCATACCTAAGCCATTTTAGTATTTTAACATATAATTTCCCTTTTTTTTTCTGGGTGCATGTTAAATTATAATCATTTTAGCCTAGCTCAAAATTTCTACCAGTCCATTCTATAAAAATGCTAAATCATATGTATTTTGATTTTTATTCTTAAAGCACATGATAATTTTAGCTAGTGAATAGACAGGCTAATATTCACTTACAATTCATTATTTCTAGAGCTTTCAAGAAACTTAAAATTAAGATGAATGTAAAAGATGTTTATATTCTTCCAAGATAAAATTGCAGTATTTATGCAGACTATGATTGTGAGAATAGGCTCATATGTCAAAAGACAATTAGGGGTTCATTTTCAGACTTAAATCATCCTAAGATTTTTGAGCAGTGATTCAGATGTAAAACTACCTTCTTGTCTATGTTCTAACTTCAGCTAATGTTTGTACTCATGCACAACTCTACTCTTTCTCCCTTTGGAACTTTTCTTCATAGCCTTTGTGTCAGATGGACCTTCTTGAACTACCTCCTAGTGGTTGGGAAAATTACCATACTTTTCTGAGCCTCAATTTTTTCATCTACATGATGGGGGTCCTTAAACCTGTATCATGGCATTGTGGTGAGGATCTGATGAGGAGAATCTATAGAAAGTGTTTAGCACATACTAATAACAATGTAGTTAAGCTATTTTTATTGTGTCACTTTTGTTCTTTTTAATGTAGAGGATAGAGCTAGATGAAATATATTGAATATATCCTAGGATCCACCAATCACTAGCCACTTTAAGCTGTTTGTATAGCAAAAGAATGAATGAATTTAGGGACACATGTTTGTAACTTGATGGAAAAATCCCATGGGCTAAAAGCAGACTATTGAGATACACTGTGAACTCAGTGTCGTTTCTGCAATATGAGAAAATCAGATGTAACTAATATAATTTGCTCTTCCCAAAGCTGTGATGAATGCTAGCCAAGTCCATACTTTGGAATAAATAAGAACGTGGGGAAGAGAAAGAAGGTTATACTCTGTGAAGATTGCCAGGGAGTAGAGTTAAGGAACACTGAGGGTCACACATTTTTTGGTATATGCAAAGATATTTGTTAGATTTTGGAATAATTATATAAGAGATAACTTTGAAGATCCTTTAATGATAATGATGGTCAAGACCATCTTCCTTCCCTTTTTTTTAAAAACAGCTTTATTGAGATAGTATTCTTGTACCATAATACTTGACCATTTATAATATTTGTTATAAAATTGTATTCTAGTTTTAAAGTTTTTGTCACTTCCCTAAAGAAGCTCCATATCTATTAGCAGCCATTCCCTATACTACCCAGCCTGTTATAGGCAACCACTAATCTATTTCCTTTCTTTCCTCAGTTTTGAGCCTTTCTCTTGCATTTTCTCTGATTAGAATTTCTACTCCAGCCCCTCTGGTTTACTCCATTTTGCCAGTAAATGGTTTTTGCTTTGCCATTTCTGTCTTTTTGTCCCATCATCTTGTTCCCCCACCTTGCTAAACCCTGTCCCTCTCTTTTCTACCTGTGTAGACCCAATTAATCCTAGTTCACATCTCATCTACTCTGTAAAACCTTTGCTGACAGCTCAGGGTGAATTAAATTATGTCTTCTCTGGGCTTGGATTGCTCCAGTTGGCAGGCATATTTTATACAGTTTTGTGCCAAACCTTCTGCAGTTTTAAACTGAAATCTTATTTAATCGTTTGTATATTGGCATTATTTTCCCAAATTAGTTACTGGATGCTTGATCTGTAAGTATCCTACAGAGTATTTAATGGTTCCTTGTATGGAATTGATATTCAGTAAATGTTTGTTGATTTTTATCTCAAAGCACAAATTAATGTTAACTGTCATCTCTATTCACTCATCTGCTTGACCCAGTTGCCCAAATTAGTCTTTAAGTCATCTACATTTTGTTATGATGAAAGAGATCTGCTTCTTGGACCCATGGTGGATACTTCTTGTCTGGAAAAAGCTATGACCTCACTAGCAATTGAAGAGATCTTGAGTTTAACTATTAAAGAAAGAGTTGAGTGCTCGCTTGATTTTGTGATTGAGTAAATAAAATACTTGCCATAGTTAAGAGATGGCCTTAGGTAGGTGCATCCCATATGGGTAGGGTTTGTATCAAGAAATACTCCACTCCTACCCAACTTGATGCAGTTTGAGTTGGGGTAAGGGAAAAATACAAGGGAATTTCGAGAGGGGAAAGAAGTTCACCTAAAAGTATGAGGTACAGGAAGGGGTGAGAAGTCCAACTCCATTAGACTTGAGCTGTGCTTTGGAATCTGCATTTTGCCTGCACTGAAGGGATGCTGATGAGGATGCATGGTCTGGGGATAACCGGAGAGACAGTGCTAGGAGAGAATGAAACACCCATCCTTTCTAAACAGCTGCATGTGGGATTTTAAGAGGAGCCGGTCTTGAAAAGAAGGAAAATAAGCCTGAGTCACTGAATAACCAAGAATGCTAAGGCAGGGTTGGAGAAGGAAGGGAAATATGCTGAACCCAGAATTGAGGAGCTGAAGGAAGATAAAGGCATAGTTCAGTTCAAGTTTATGCTTCAGTGGCGAAAGGCAGTCAGAAATGTCTTCTTTTCATTCATTTAAAACACTTACCTAAATGGGAAGGAAATCCAAAAAAGAGGAGATATGTGTATACATTCACTTACCTTTGCTGTACAGTAGAAACTAACACAACATTGTAAAGCAACTATACTCCAATAAAAATTAATTAAAAAGAAAACAATACCTTTTCTTTCTGTTCAACTTGAAACAAACCAAAGAAAAACCCCACTTAAACCTTAATATTTGTACTGGCCTTACCCCATTTCCCCTCACATACAATATTTTAATTTATTCCATATGTATATTATACCCACACGCATACATATTCTTCATGTGTTTGGCTTTTATTCAAGCACTTGTAGTGCATAGGATCTGAAATAGATGTTCTTTTCCTTTAGTTTGGAGTCACAGATAATGTTCTCTGCTTTTGTTACAGCAGGGATTAGACTGTATTGAAACACATTTTCCCTTTCTGTTCCACGGTGCATCACTGGGAGGGTTGTTATTTGATGCTGCAATGAGTGGACAGAGCTTTTGAAAAGAAAAAATGAAATGAAGACCCAAATTGATGAAGCCCTCATTGTGTCCGTGTCTGTAACAGAGTAATTTGATGAATAAACCAATCTGACCTTGTGTGGCATAACAGAGGTGGTTGCCAAAATAGAAATTTTGTTCTCATGCAGACTCTAATCACTAGAGAATTAATGGGGGGAAAAGGAAAATAATACAACCCACAGTGCTATAGAAATCAAGATACATCTATGTGCCTTGACCATAGCAATGAAAAGGATCTTACATGACTTCTTAGCTATTCCTTGATTCACTACCGGCCACTCATCCACCTGGCCTTGCAAAACTAGATTCCCTGGCATCTTTCCTGAGTTGCTTCCTTTCAGCAGGTTCCAATAAAAATGAATTTCTTATCCCTTTCATTGGCTTCATAATTTGTCTGGTTATCTGAGCTTGCATTCCTTTAACTGCAAGTTGCCTTGACTCAGTTCCCTCATTTGTCTCCCAAGTGCAATTCATTTCCATGTTAGTTAAAAAATTTCTCCAGATTACCTATGCATTCCTATTGCTGCCACCCTAGCAGCAGCCTCCAGATTTTTCTCTGTTGTGTGTATATGTTCTTTATCAATCAGTTCTAGCATGGAAAATATTCATCTTCCCCAGACACAGTTGCTCATATGTTATCATGCTACTGGGATTTTAAACTATCTCCCCTCCCTCCATTATCTATAGTTAAGCATCCCCTTCACTTTCACCTGTCATGCTGGCCTTTACGACTTTATTACCTTTTGCCCTGTGATTCTCTAATACCATTCTTGCCAAGTTGTATCTTTCCTATTACCATGAATGTGGTGTACACTTCCCTTATCACCAGCTATTTCTTGAGCCTTAGCTCATCTCTGTCTCTTCCATGAGGCTTCCTTTCTCTCTGACCAACAGCAATGATCTTTTTCTTTACGGAACCATCATAGCGTATTATCTCTCTATTATAACATTAATATAATATAGATGCCTCTCACCGTCTCACATCTGGACCGTTTGTTCCCCTTCATTTTGTTTCACAGACACAAATTATACCCCTAACTCTGTTCAGCCCTCTTGTGAAGGGGCAGCATTTATTAAAGGGATCTCCAGACAAGAGAATTTAAATTATATAGTACTCCCTCCCCACTACCCGCACTGACTGCCACTGCCATCTCACCCCAGAGTACTCACTGGTGACCCAGAGATTTTGTTTTTGTGCAAAAAGGGATTGCATATAGTAACGTGTATAACTACTATCCTAGCCCGGAAATCCTTCCTTGTGTATAATAAATGGGGTCTGAAAAGCTAACCCTCAAATAGGTCTTTTTTTATATAATCTTAATATCTGTGATCGTATACAGCTGAGAGAAAGTCTTTCTTCAATCAGGGAAAATATTGGAAGCTTTTTTGTTTTCTATTTATTGTTGTATTTTCAGCTATTACCACATTGAAAGGCAAAATTGGAGAGGTGAGAAATGGCACAGATGTGATGGGTAGTTAGAAATATTTGGTTAATTGAGATTTTTGAAGAATTATTGAGATTATTTTTCTTCTCATGATATGTAGTCTCTGATATATTAAATAATTCTTTCACCTTTAAAAAAATCCCTTAAGCACATGGGTAAGGGAATCATATTTCAAATGATTTTTCAAATTTGTTGGAATGCCTTCATAAACAATGCTACCTTTTATAACAAAGAAAAATACATCAAATGCCCGTCAGGGGTTGTTTCCATTTAAGTTACTCTGTTATAAGTATGACTTCCTGAAGGAGAGACAGGTTAAATCTACGGATTTGTGATAACAGCCCACCCTGATCAGAGATTATCCAATTTGCAGATTATTTTGGTTTTTCTCTTTCTCTTCTGTTTGTCTTGTCCCTGGTCATCTCCCATTAGATGAAGGAACAAAAGAAGGGACATCCTACTTTCATCATTGATTCTAAGGTGCATATTCATATGTATCAGACTGAACTTCTGTAATCTGTTAATTTGCATAAATCATGAGGGATTTCTATAGATCACTTTTTACATGATTGTGACTTTGCATGTAATAATTGATGCAGTTTGCTCTGTCATTTATTTCTGTCTTGGAAACTGGGCACCCCAGTTTAGACCATTCACAAATATGTCTCTCCCTGCCACGTTCCAACTTGCATGGGGATGTCCTGCAGGCATGTCACACTGATGTATCCCAAATGGGCTCTTGTCACCTCTGCCCCACACCTGAGAGTCCTGCCTTTGTGAATGATGACACCATCAGCTCTCTGTTGATATGAACATCTTCCTTTTCCTTGTAAACTAAGTCTTATCAGCATTGTAGTAGAATCTAAGAGAGCACAGGCAGTAACTTCCAGAGCTACATGATAGTGTTTTACTAGAGAGGATGGTTTGATAGTGTTGGTGGGTTTTTGAATTCAAATATTTCAGATAGGGTAGTTGCCAGTATTATCATTGTTCCTTGATGGTCAGAAAAAAGAACTATCACAATTTCAACCTAAATCATAAATCAGCTTCTCTCTGCCATTGCAATGCAGGTAACTTATCATCAAGATTAAAAAAAATATATATCTAATACGTTTTAAATAAAGAGAGGCCAGGAAAAAAAATAGCACTTATAATGAACTCATTTAAATCCCATTAACTAAATATATTTCAGTGGATCATGATATGGAAATAATTTGGGGATTTAAATTGTTCTTCTTCAGATTAATTATTTTAATGAGGTTTTCCTGCACTTGAATATGAGTAATGTACTGTAGCTTCCGTTTCTCAGTTTCCATAAAATACATAACATATGCACTGAGAGACATGGTCTGGGCAGAAGACTTACTTAGTTGAGTGTATTGTTTCCTTGTTAGTTATTGACTCTCCTTTCCTAGAAATCTCTGAGATGATTTAAGTTCAGTCTTGTTGAGTGGCAAAGGATTAATCTTTGGAGTGTTTTGCATCTGAGTAAGACAGTAAATCATCTAAGAGACCCAAATCCGTTTTAATATTTTTCCTCTTTGTGAATCACTTTGTCAAATGCATGATTTACTGGCACCTCTAAAGAGGTTCTTCAAAGAATCTAAAATTCTTCATGAATTTTATGTTGAATATAAATAACAAAAAGGTGTTATTCTTTTGTTGTCTTGATCATATTCTCTCGAATCAAATACTGTGAAGACTTTGAGCCCATTTCACCTTTGACCTTGGACATCCTATGAAGTTTGACTCTCTAGAGATACCCGTGTAGAGCATTAAGATAGTGGGTTACCTTTTCCTTTGTGTATATCTGAAATATGCTATTAGTGGGAATAAAAAATTCATAAACCACTTAGAATTACAGTTTCATATGGATTCTTCCAAAGCAAATGTTTATGGTAATTTATAACTTTAACCAAACCATATTAGATAAATCATGTCATTTGGCTAAAGGTATACATTCCTTAGGAAAAAATAAAGACCAAGGTAAATAAATTAATGTGTGATATTGTGTTGGTAACATGGCAAGAGACTTTATTTATTACTCATCCAATAAAAAGTGGCAGAACATTACAAAAATAAAGGCGAAGTATATAGAGAACAAACAGTAATATAAACATGGTTAAAATCTTTCACTTAACAGTTTTTAACTTGTACTTTGAGAAGAAAGGAATGGATAGTCGAAGGCCCTTTGTAAGGAGGAAAATTCACTCTTAGATTAATGTTGTAGGAAAGACAAACTTCTTTATTAGACCTACAGGCTAAATAACTCCTTTAAAACTCTGCTGCTTAATCCGATTACTGGTTTTAAAGAACACATTAAGCTATTTTAAAGAACAACTATTTTCAGTTTTGGGAACTTCTCTCCATATTAGGTTACAGTATTTACTACCCAAGTAATAAGGAACTCAAGCAGAGAAGCAGTAAGAAAGAATTGTATATCCTTATACTTAAGCTTTTCTGGTACATGTAGAGATTATTTCTAGAGTTATTTTGTTATTATGCCACTTAAGCACAAATGTATGCAATTCATTAGTGAGGGATCACATGGGTCAGGTTTAAATGGAGCATCATAGTGGAAGAGAAATGACCCCCAGAGCCACTTCACCATTTTCTTGCATCAGCCAAACATCACTTTCCTCATAAATTAATCTCCTCAATCCTAAAACACAAATAAGCATCTATTGTGAAAGCACCAATAATTCCTAATCCTTAAATAGCTTTTTTATTCTCCTCTGAGAATTTCATGGAAGTTATCTTGTTTACTATGCTCACTGTTTTCTAAGGGACTGAGAGTTGTCAAAATTGTCCACATTGCGAGAGCTGGAATGGAAGAGATGTAAGATATTTGCTTAGTGACAAATGTGTCAGAAATACAGCCTCACCCAGTCATCTAAATAGTGATACATTTCAGTATTTTATTCTAGAATTGTATTCTAGGGAATGAGAGAGTTAGATGGTTCATTCAGTTATTCACTCAAAAATTGCCTAGTGGATTATTTATTGACACAGCCAAGTAACTGCTGGGAAAATAAGCATGATCCCTGCAGTCACTGAGTTTGCAATAGAGTAATCAGATATTTTTAAGAAAGCATTACTCCATTCATTATGAAGCCTTGATTGTGAAACGTGCTCCAAAAGAGAAAAATGGGCTACTGAAAGAGTTTAATGGGTGTGGGAGATGAATCTGCCCTGGGAGTCAGGAGAGTTCCCTGAAGAGGTCATATTTCAACTGAGATTTAAAGAAATCCATCAAAGGGTAGCCAGGTGAAAAAAGGTAATGTGTTTTGCAATCTTCCTTGGTCTTCTCGTCTCGTAGTGATTTTCCTCTTCATTTGAACTATTGACCAGTTAGTGTCCCTGCCTTGTTTTTAAGACATCACATAAAAGCTTTCCTATTCTTTGTCTTATAGTTTTTTCTATTGCCTCTTCTACTAGACTGTAAAGGAATGCATTTCTGGTTTCTTAGCCTTTAGCCTACAGTATCCAGATTTTTTGTTTTTCATTGAGCATTTGCATATGGTTGTCTGTAGTAATTTCTTTTTGTGTTTGAATAGGTTCTAGAGTTAAACCATTTTGTTTTTTATCAATAGATTGTAATCTTGCTTTCTTAGTTGTTACTATCCTTCAAGTCCACAGATTCATATTGATTTTTAGCAGAGGGACCCTGGAAGACTATTTTGGAGAGTGAAGGGAGGACCAGTCAACCTAATGGTGTGGAAATGAGGACGGCCCACTGGTGAACCTGAGTCCCAAATTGGGTAACTCTGACCTTTTTTTGTAACCAAAGACTTAGTGATAGAATTGTGTGCAATTTAAGGTGAATTTCAAACAGCTAGAATATATTGGGTCACCTTGATAGAGCTGATGTATAAAAGGAAATCTCGAGAACTATTGTTTGCTCTGATCTTTAACTGAGTAAGTTTTAGCCTATAACAGCCAACTGTAACTTAATTTAGAAAATCACCTAGCTAAATTAGCCTCACTCCAGAAGAGAATTGGGGTTGATATGACTAACATAATCTACTCTGTATAGATTCTTCCTATGTGTTAATGATAGCTTCCCATGCTCCTTAAAATGGAAGCTCTCAGAGAAATAGATATGCCACCTCCGGAAATCCACTCACGGAATCAGTCTTCAGAGTTCCTATAAAGCTGTAGTTGCCTGACTTTCTTTTCTTTTTTTTTTTTTTTTTGGTATCAATTAGTTTTAGGATGTGAGGGGTTTTTTTAATCAAATTTTTTTAGATTTTAAAATCTACAGAAATTTCTTAGAGTGTTGTATATGAAGGATGTGAATATAAAAGATGGACAAAAGTGAGGGCATTTCATCTGTAGAAAAGAGGAGTATAAAAACTACATGTTTTCTTGCACATAAAAAAGTCAAGGTTCTTACTCTCAGGCAGTAGGAATTTAATAAAAAAAATCAGGCATGGAGTAAGATTAAATTCACCCTAAATTTTTTATACATAAGGGAGCCAACCGCATGAATTCTGAGCTAAACCTTTGATCTCAAAGGTACTTTGCAAAGCAGATATGACTGGTTTTTAACTTCATGTCAGCAAAATCAATCCTTTGGCATCATACACTGCCAGTTTGGCCCTGAGTGAGAATGGAACTTATGCTGGCTAAAATGGAAAATGTGGTTATATGGTTTGCAAATCTGAAAGAGATCTCTCAGCTCTTTACGGCTGGAAACATTGCAACTTTGCCTATTGGTCTCACTGATAGCAGTCCACCTCTCTGTTTTATCTGGCGAAGTGTTCTCCTGTGGTGAGTGTACTGTAAGATTTTAATTAGACTTAACGTAGTAGCCATTTGAAGTTTAGGTCCATCCAACATCCATTGCCCCTTCCTCTGGTTACAGTAGTTCAAATTCCCACTGCCTCCCTCAGGTTGTATTCAGGAAGGGCTTCCCTCCTAAATCCAGAGGGGAGCATGTGAGTTGGTCTGGCCAATCAGTGTCATTTAGTTCCTATGTTGGTTCATTTAGTTATTCCCAGACCTTGGGCTGGTGTTGCCACAAAGACACATGCTTTTTCAACCAGGAATTGATTCCGAGAGGTCTTGTGAAGCCAGCATGGAGGAGAGCAGAGCTGAGAGATGGAGAGGAACTAGATCCTTAAGGTACCCTATGAACCCAGAATCTTGCTGTGGCTATTGTAGACTTTTCAGTTATATGAGCCAATACAATCTATTTTACCTTGACTGGTTCAGTTATCATTATTATTAATATTTTCTTCCAGAAACTTTAGCAGAGTCCTGATAAATAGTTTCATGGGTCTGACCAAAGCATTTCATTTTCTTTATTGTTATATTGCAAAGAGCCTCCTGAGTTTTGTGTTTTGTATTTGGATGAAAACACTCTACATCTGAGTGAATGTGGTCATGTACATTTCAGTATTTCACATGATGCCATAGCTCATCACCTGTGGGTAAAGTGTGAAAAACTTAAGTTGAATGATAGTCCAAAGCTAGAGGGACTCTTGACAAATTGAAAGGTTGTACTCAAATTGTGAGAATTAAAGCTGCCATATTAACCAATACTAGTTGCTAACAGTGTGCCTTAGGGCTGTTAATAGTTTAAATCTGGTCAGTATTTCTCTCAGCATCTTGAAATTAGCCATTAATGGAGATATTTATGAGTTGGACACAAAGCTGAAAGTGATGATTAATATTTTGCATACCTAAATCAGAATATGCAAAGGTCTCCAATAAGTAGAATAATTATTTTGCGTAACAAGGTGAAATTTAACAGAGTTCTAATTTTTTACAATGGTACACAGTAGTAAGATTTGTCATGCTTGTTTTTCTTATTAATTACAGCATTTTTAATGCATTTTCCAAAACAAATTAATATTTCTTTCCATCTGAATTAATTTACTTTGTGGAAACAAGTTCAAATGCAGAAGTAATGAATGAGGAGATGGAAGAAAGATATTTTCAAGTTTATCAAAATGCAAATACTGGAAGCTCCATCTTTTAAAAACTAAAAGCAAAAGTAGCTCTAAGAATTTCTTTAGGTAAAGATCTAGAGTTATGTCCTTCAAATAAGCTGCAGACTGCATGAGCATAGGATAAAGATGTTTGGTTTGGGCTTCCCTGGTGGTGCAGTGGTTGAGAATCCGCCTGCCGATGCAGGGGACACGGGTTCGTGCCCCGGCCTGGGAAGATCCCACATGCCGCAGAGCGGCTAGGCCCGTGAGCCATGGCCGCTGAGCCTGTGCATCCGGAGCCTGTGCTCTGCAACGGGAGAGGCCACAACGGTGAGAGGCCCGCGTACCGCAAAAAAAAAAAAAAAAAAAAAAAAGATGTTTGGTTTATCAGCAGCACTATGAAAATAATTCAGTGGTTTTAGTTGATTGAAAGAACAATATGATTTAACAGTTTGGTGTACTGGCCAAAATAGTTAATTTGGACACCTTGATTCAGATATATATATTGGTTTCACTCAGTAGGGAGGTAATGGTCACCTTTCATTCTGGGATTGTTATCCCACATCTGAGGAATCAGGTGGTTGTTTTTGGCTTTGTGCTTGACGGAGATTGACGAAAGTGTAGGGCTCAGAGGAAAGGGAGAACAAAGGAGAGAGGATCTGTCAGTATTCTGAGGAAATTGGAGATGTTTGCCTTAGAGGAATGAAGACTCAGGTGACATAATTGTCATTAAATATTCTAATGGCACTTATATGGGAGAGTGAGTCAGTATATTCTGGGCAAGCATTGGAGAGCAAAGCTGGGCCTAATATCTTAGAGGTAGGTTTCTTAGCAGTCTCCTAGTCAGAACTGCCCCAAAGTGGGCTGAATTTCCCTCCAGAGTGGGTTTCAGACAGACGAGCCTCAAGGTGGCGAGGAGGTGGTGGGGAGGGACAGTGCAGCTGACTTTTAGGATTCCCTCCATCCTGGGATGGTGGTACATTCTGTCAGAAGTGGAATTGGTTTCAAGTGGTATCAGGGGCAGAGGTGCAAGGAAACGTAAGAGATTAGACACTATCTCGGCATCCTTAGCACGTCTGAGAGTCAAGAGCTACTTTGATACGAGACAGTTTCAACTTATTTGCTTCAGTCATGATGATGTCATCATTTCCTGCTGCTTTGTCTGATGGTCCAGCTTTCTTCCCAGACTAATAGTTGAGGTTGCTCAGGAAAGCAGAAATTGAGACAGGTAAGCTCCTACTCTCTCCTTGGAACAGCAGCTCAGCACTTTTCAGTCCAATTCACAGCATTTGTCGAAGTGAATTACTGAACTGCATTGTGATGTCCTGTCTCTTCTTGTTATGGAACTTCTCATTCTCTGAATTTACTGCATCACTTTGCCCCTAAACACAGGTTTTGGAGAAACCCACTACTTCCCACATTCTCTTGAAATTCCCTGGTTGTCAGAACACTCATTTCATGCACTTTTTCAAATAACACATTTTATCTGATCAGAGGAATCATCTTGAGTTTCCTTGTTGGTGTTTCAGCTGGGTGGGCTGAACTTCAAGTCACTTAAAGCCATTACTGCTCCTCAGCCAAATGTTTTCCGACCTGAAATCTGGGTGGCCAGAAATAGAACACACATATAAAAAGAGGGAGGTGTTCCTGCTTCTATGAATCCTCCCATATATATATATTGCAGAGATAGTTAGGGATGCTTCTGTGCTTGAAATAATTCTGACATTTATCTCCAACTGGAGTTGAGGACTGACAAGGAATAGAAACTCTGGAGGGAGACTTCAGAGACAGGAATCAGAAATCAAATTTCTGGAAAGGGCTAGGACACCGGACTGGCGTAAGGATTACCTGATTCAGAATTTAAATCGCCCAGATTTAGAACTCAGAGCTGAAATGCTCACCATTCTGAGCTAGTGAGTTCTAGGTGGTGTTTGCGGTGATACTGCAGCAGATGGATGACCCATGTCTCAGAGGCTCAGAGGAGGGAGTTCAGGGGATTGGGACCCAGACTGGAATGGTCTCTAAGGTCTCTTTCAAATGTAAGTTTCCATGGATTGTCCATCCTTGCTGGTAACAAAAGGAAGGCTTTGGGATGCGAATGCCTTTATTCTTCCCATGAGCTTCTTTAGCTTCTCTCCATTCTTAGAAATGGATATTTCACTGTCCTTTCTGATAATCGCCTTCAAAGAGCAGCTTTAGTGCACAGCCCCTAACGCCAGGGCTTCCCTAGCCAACACATCTCCTATCTTGTTTGTATGGAGAAATTTTGGAGCTGCCACTGTTACTTACAGTCCAACAAATAAAAGAATGGAGGGTGAGTGGGCTTCCTGGGCAGTGGGGGGCAATGACTTGCTTGAAAGTATGAGTCCAGTAGTTCTGGAAAGTTCCCAGGTACAAATTAAGATTTCTGCTTCTGATGGAAAGCTGTCATATTGACTTATAGGTGTTATTGGTATTTAGGCATATATTTTTCAATGTTAATAGTTAAACTAGGGCCTCCCTGGTGGCGCAAGTGGTTGAGAGTCCGCCTGCCGATGCAGGGGATACGGGTTCGTGCCCCGGTCTGGGAGGATCCCATATGCCGCGGAGCGGCTGGGCCCGTGAGCCATGGCCGCTGAGCCTGCGCGTCCGGAGCCTGCGCGTCCGGAGCCTGTGCTCCGCAACGGGGGAGGCCACAACAGTGAGAGGCCCGCATACCGCAAAAAAAAAAAAAAAAAAAATAGTTAAACTAAGAGGGAATGCCCAGAATGGATCATTCCTGGCAGGATTTGTACCATTTACTATGGAGGCCTTCCAGCATATGTATGTCCAGCTGAAACCAGGAGGCATTTATTATTGTGGATTTATTGATTCTTTAGCTTTATATTTAAGAAAGATAAATGATCACAGAGGAGGGAAGTCCATGTGGGCTATTCATGAACAGGGCATTGTGGTAAGCTCCATTTTCTCTAATAATGGAAGAGCATAGAAACCTTAGATGACTTCCAGTTACTTACTATGTCAGCAAGGGAATTGAGAACTAAAGGAAATGAATTTGAGAACTTAAAAAGATTTCTTAGATTTTGTAATCTTTGTATCTGTGGTAGGCAGAATAATGGCCTCTTGGCCCACCTAGAACCTGGCACATGTTATGTTACGTAGCAAATGGAATTAAAGTTGTAGATGGAACTAAGGTTCCTAATCAGTTGAACTTGAGATGGGGAGATTATCCTGGATTTTCTGGATGGGCCTGATGTAATCACCAGGGTCTTTATGTGTGAACGAGAAACAGAAGAGTGAGTATCAGAGTGATGCCCCATGAGAAAGGCTAGACCGGCCATTGCTGGCTTTGAAGATGGAAGAAGGCTGTGACCAAAGAACACAGGCAGCCTCTAGAAGTTGCAAAAGGCAAGGACGTGGATTCTTCTCTAGAGCCTCCAGAAGGAGCATCGCCCCAAGGACACCTTGATTGTTAGCCCAGTGAGACCCATTTTAGACTTCTGGCCTCCAGAATTGTAAGATAATAAATTTGCGTTATCTTAAGCCACCAACTTGTGATAATTTGTTACAGCAGCAATAGGAAACAAATATACCGTCTACATTGTTAAAACCTATTGTGTGTTTCTTCACAGTAGATGGCAATCAAAATCCTAAAAGTTGAATAAGCCCTTGCCTTTAGAAGCAGCAGATTTGTGGAGAGCTGGGATGGCTCTACCCTACTCCACAGTGAGTCTTGAATGAAAGGACAAGGGCAGCACCTCTAAAGTAGTGCCCATCATGTCAGCCCCTGAAGACACAGCAAAGAGGGTCTCTGGGGATGGTTGACTAGAAGAAAGGGAGGAGATAGGGGTTGCTCTGGGCTAGAGAAACTTTCCTAAGACTTCACTGTAGAAATACTCACAAGACATTTGAGGAAAAATTCTCAGTAAAATGATGTTACAGGACTATATATTTTTGCTGAGAAATTTAATAAAGAGAAGTGATCTATTACTTTTCTTATGGAAATAAGTTTGTGGGGGTATTTTTTGCCATTTGTGAAACATACATACATGAGAAAATATATATGTCGAACTGAATTACTTCACTGTACAGCAGAAATTAACAAAACATGGTAAATCAACTCTACTTCAGTCAAACTAAAAAACATACATACAGTTTGAACAAAGGAACTTAAAAACGAATACTTCAATTTTGATCATAAAATGTTTATTTTGAAGCCCAGTTTTTTGTTGTTGTTGTGCTTATTTGTTGTTTGTTTCAACAAAGGGTCAAAGTAGAAGTTCTGATGGAATGGCAAGCGGAGGTTATGTTACTGCTTTTGACTATGATATTCCAGAAATGGAGACAAGAGTTCAAAACAATGCTCTTTGGCACAAGAATTACATAATTAAAGCTATGTAACAGGGATGAATGTATGAATTTTTACCATTGCTTTCCTGTCCCTACTCTTCATGGAAAAGTTTGGATTGGCCTATATGGCCTGCATGCTCTCTTACATCTTTCCCACCCCACTCCTCCATTTATTTTGTCTATCACAATAATTAGTAGGGAAGAATAAGAGAAGGAAAGGTAGACAATTTGTTGGAAAGGCTCAGGATTTGCTCGAGAGAAGTAGAAAGGAATGAAGACAGCAGAAAAAGGAAATTAAGATGAAAGAGAAGAGCTGGTGCCAACCGAGTGTCACAGAAGTTTTGGTTGGGAGAGTTGTGAATAAATTGTGGTGGAAAGTATCAAGGGTATCCCTGGGTGAGACAGTTAGTGAACAGAATTAGGACATGGTGTTTGTATGTTATGAATTGGATCTTCTCAAGTGTTGAGAGGTCTGAATAAATAATTCCTTTTGATTACTAGACTTTATGTATGTGTGGGTTAGTGTACTAAAATGGTGAGACTAGGCTACAGGGAGCTCTGCTCTTTATTTAGGTTACAACTGTATGCATCACTATGTTATCATTTGGTAGAAAACATTGCTAGTCACGGTGGTTAAACCCAACCCTTTATCCGCTCTACAGTTATACCTGTGCAACTGAACATAGCTGGGAAAGAATCCACAATTTTGTTGCTCAGTGTTCTCACTTAAAATTCCATACCCCGAAATTCCCATTGGCATTCAATAATACCTAAGAATTCTATACATCTCCTTAGTAGATTCACTTTCTCACACTCAAGACAACTGTTTCATATCTTCTTTTTTTTCATATCTTCTTAAATCTTCAGCAGACTCAATTCTCCTTTTACTAAGAAAAGAATCAGAAGAGAATATCCTCATCTTTGGTCAACTTGCATCCAGGCTAGACCTTGCTGCCTTTCCCAATGGGGTAATTGTTTCTCCTTCTGGCTAGGGTGCCATTCCCAACTGTGTGCACCAGAATCTGCCCTCTCTTGACTTTGCAAGGGTATCACTTTATTAACTATCTCTTTTCTTTTACATTATTAAACTTTTTCTTCTTTACTTGAACATTCTCATCCTTATGCAAATATTCTATAACATCACCCATCTCCAAACAAAACAAAAACAAAAACATCTCTCTAACTATCATCTCCTTTCTCTTCTCTATATAGCAGACCTCCTTAGGAGGGTTGTTTATATTTCCTGTGTTTACTTCCCCCCATCCATTAATAATTTTACCCATTGCAGCCTGGTATTTTTTTACACTGCTCATTTGAAATTGCCCTTGTTTAGGTCATCTTCCAAAATCCTAGTGTCCATTCTCTGTCCTCGTGTTACCTGGCTTTTCATGTAACACAGTTACTACACCTTCGTCTTGATACACTTTCTCAAATTAGTTTTCAGGACATCCTCTGTACAGGCACTGTTCTAGGCCCAGGAGTGATAAACATTAGACATGAATCCCTGCTCTCATGGAGTTGATATCAGATGAGATGGAAATAAACAAATATAAGTAATAACATGCATGGTGATAAGTGCTGTGATGAAAACAGAGCATGGGGATGGAAAAGGAGTGCTGAAGGGATACAGTTTCAAATAGGAGGATTAGGGAAGGTTTCACTCAGAAGATGGCATTTGGGCAAAGATCTGAGGCAGATGAAGGAGCAGCCATGAGGAAAGTGCTCTGGGTAGCGGGGACCAGTGCAGAACTCTCCCCTCTCAGTATGGCTTCTATCCACTTCACGTCAATGAAACTGCTTTCCTGAAGTTCACCAATGACTTTCTGATTGTCGGTGGCATTTTAAAGGTCCCTTCTCTATCCATTCCTCCTTGACATCTCTGTTGTATTTGGCTGTATTAGTCTTCCTTCAATCACTTATTTTCCTGTCCAGCTGAGATAAGCTGTTTTTTGTTTTTTGTTTTTTTGCTTTTGACTTTTATTTTCTTGGGACATATCTTAAAAATTTTTTACTGTGATAAGAACACTTAACATGAAATCTACTCCCTTAATGGGTTTCTTTCTTTTTTAAAGATTTATTTATTATTTATTTTATTTATTTTTGTCTGTGTCAGGTCTCAGTTGTGGCACGTGGGATCTTCATTGAGGCATGTGGGATCATTCGTTTTGGTGTGCGGGCTTCTCTCTAGTTGTGGTGTGCAGGTTTTCTCTTCTCTAGTTGTGGTGTGCAGTCTCCAGGGCATGTAGGCTCTGTAGTTTGCAGCATGTGGGCTCTACTTGAGACGCATGAGCTCCATAGTTATGGAGCGCGGGCTTAGCTGCCCCATGGCAGTGAGATCTTAATTCCCCAACCAGGGATTGATCCCACATCCCCTGCATTGTAAGTTGGTTTCTTTACCACTGGACCACCAGGGAAGTCCCCCTTAATGGGTTTTTAAGTGTAAATATAGTACTGTTAACTGTAGGCACAGTGTTGTACAACAGGTCTCTAGAAACTGTTTAGCTTGCATAATTAAAACTTTATACCTGTGGTTGCTGGGGGCTAGGGCTGGAGGAGTGGGGAGTTGCTAATCATGGTAATTTTTAAATGTTTTTTTTCTTCTCACTTGTTAAATTTGTGAATTTCTTTTACTTTCTTCCTATAATGCTTTTTCTGCCTTCTTAACTCAAAGTTCCTTTTATGATATACCACATGTGGTTGGTACTTAATACATGATTTTTCAATAAGTTCATTAGAGATCTTTTTACTTCTCTAGATTCAGCTTTCATTTTTCTGTGCATACATCTTGATTCTGCTGAGCTAGCTTTTTTTTCCTGAGTAGATGCTTTAATTTTCTGAGACCATATTGGGCTTTTTTTGCTTGATTAATCAGCTTCTGTCTCATTATCTTCCCAGTGCTTAAAATTGAGCTCTTGTCCCTCTCCAGAGTCTCCCCATCCTGCCTACCTTCTTTTTCACAGTGGTCTCAAGGATCTTGCTGTCTAGACTTCAAACCTCAGAGGTGACTTTAGCTTTTGTCTCCCCCCTCCATCAATTTTATATTAATTCTTCCTAAACAACATTTCTCGAGACAGTTCCTTCACTTTCATTTTTAGCTCCGGTCTTTATATCTTTTTGTCTTGACTACTGCAGTACCATGATCTCTGACCTGTGTTCTTTATCTCCTGTTTGTTTTCTTATCTCCTCTTCAGCTAATGAAAAAAATCTGTCTCCATTCTACCATTCTCATGTTGTCTTTGCCATTCCTCTAATTCTTCCCAGACTGGTCTGTTTAGCGTCCTCTGAATATATTATTTAGTGCATCTCCGTCTGGAAAGACTTTTTTCTTCTTTCTAAGCTCTATTCATCTTCCAAGACACAGATCAAAAAAACAAAAAACAAAAAACTAGTTGTAAATGATTTCCTTTCTCTCTCCTATGTATGTATGTATGTATGTATCTATCTATCTATCTATCTATCTATCTACCCAAACATCCATACTTCCTCCTCCACTACTAAAGTCTCTGTCACTCATCATCTCTGTAACTCATTTATCCTTGCCTTTTATTTAGCTGCCATTCCCATTATACATTTCCCATGTCCTTGGCTAATGTATAAGCCTCCTGGGGAAGAAAATGATGCTTACGTTTTATTTGTCCTTAACAGTTCTCAGCATGGTACCTTGTAAATGGGAGTTACTCAAAAAAACATTTCCTGGCTGGCTTGAAAGAAATGATTGCAATAGAATTATATTCTAAACAAGTATTTCAAGCCTATTGGGTATCTCTACAGTGTCACAGAGAGGGGGTTAAACTCAAAATAGCCAAGCAGGGACTTGCCTGGTGGTACAGTGGTTAAGAATCCTCCTGCCAGTGCAGGGGACACGGGCTCAAGCCCTGGTCTGGGAGTATCCCACATGCCGCGGAGCAACTAAGCCCGTGTGCTACAACTGCTGAGCCTGCACTCCAAAGCCCGTGAGCCACAACTATTGAGCCCACGTGCCACAACTACTGAAGCCTGCATGCCTAGAGCCCATGCTCCCCCAACAAGAGAAACCACCACAATGAGAAACCCACGTACCATGATGAAGAGTAGCCCCTGCTTACCACAACTAGAGAAAGCCCGCATGCAACAACGAAGACCCAATGCAGCCAAAAATAAATGAATGAATGAATTAATTTATTTATTTAAAAAAAAACTGCCCAAGCAGTTCCTGTCATCTTCACCACCTTTCTCCTGTTGAATGTACTTTCTCACCTTACTTTATTGCCTTTCTGTACTAAATGGTGTATTTATCCTACTAGTCACCTGAATAACATCTTAAGATATCTTCATTTCTTCTATTTCTCCTTGTTATTGTATCTAATCATTCACCAAATCCTATTACTTATGTCTCTATTGTGATAACTCTCAGACCCATTCCTTCCCCCTCTTCTGTCATTGTTCAAGACCTCAGGTCTTCTCCTGAGTTGTTACAATAACCTATCTCTCTACTTTTGATTTTTTCTTTCTCCAAGTCTTTTGCCTTATTCATGTATTCAGAAGCTTTATGAATTTATTTTATTTTTTGTTGGTTGATATTCTTAGAGAAAATACATGTAAATATAAGTTCATAGAATAATTGTGAAATGAGCCATGATGCAGCAACCCAGGCCAAGAAGTAGTATATTTCCTGTACCCCCATGTGCTCATCCTCATCAGCCAGAGGGAAGCATTTTCCCTGATGTTTGTAATAATGTTTCCATTTCTTTTCTTTAGAGTTACCACTGATGGATGAATGCTTCCCTAAAGAAAATAACTCAGTTTTCAAATTTATGTAAACTTTATGTAAATTAGATTATATTGTATGTGGATCTTCTGTGATTTGCTTCTTTCATTCCTCTCTGAGATTCATCCACATAGTGCCATACCGCTGCATGTTTTTATTGCTATATCATTCTATTGAATGAATATTCTACAATTTGTTTTTTCATTCTATTGTTAATGAGCATTTGGGTTGTTTCCATTTTTTACCATTGCAAATAATGCTGCTCGGAACATTTTATAAACATGTCATAATACGGATGTGCATGAGTTTCTGTGGAATTTGCATTTGGGGTGGATTTGCTGGGCATGTATATCTTTTTTTTTTCTTTTCCATTATGGCTTATTACAAGTATTGAATATAGTTCCCAGTGTGATACAGTAGGATCTTGTTGTTTATCGATTTTATACATAGTAGTTTGCATCTGCTAATCTCCAACTCCTAATACATCCCCCACCCCCTTTGCCCTCTGGTCACCATAAGTTTGTTTTCCATATCTGTGAGTCTGTTTCTGTTTTTTTTTTTTTTTTTTTTTGCGGTATGCGGGCCTCTCACTGTTGTGGCCTCCCCCGTTGCGGAGCACAGGCTCCGGACGCGCAGGCTCCGGACGCGCAGGCTCAGCGGCCATGGCTCACGGGCCCAGCCGCTCCGCGGCATATGGGATCCTCCCAGACCGGGGCACGAACCCGTATCCCCTGCATCGGCAGGCGGACTCTCAACCACTTGCGCCACCAGGGAGGCCCTGTTTCTGTTTTTTAGATAAGTTTATTTGTATCCTCTTTTAGATTCCACATATAAGTAATATCATATGATATTTGTCTTTCTCTGACTTACTTTACTTAGTATGATAATCTCTATGTCCATCCATGTTGCTGCAAATGGCATTATTTCATTCTTTCTTATGGTGGAGGAATATTCCATTGTGTGTGTGTGTGTGTGTGTGTGTGTGTGTGTGTGTATACTTCTTCTTTTTCCATTCATCTGTTAATGAACATTTAGGTTGCTTCCATGTGTTGGCTATTGTAAATAGTGCTGCTCTGAACGTTGGACTGCATGTATCTTTTTGAATTAGAGTTTTTGTTGGATATATAGGCATGTATATCTTTAATCTACTATTTTTTTTTTTTCTTTTTGCGGTATGTGGGCCTCTCACTGTTGTGGCCTCTCCCGTTGCGGAGCACAGGCTCCGGATGCGCAGGCCCAGCGGCCATGGCTCACGGGCCCAGCCGCTCCGCGGCATATGGGATCCTCCCAGACCGGGGCACGAACCCGTATCCCCTGCATCGGCAGGCAGACTCTTAACCACTTGCGCCACCAGGGAGGCCCTAATCTACTATTAATGACAAGCTTTTTTACGAAGTAAGGAAATCAGTTTACATTTGTTTTAGCATCACATGGGTATCTGTATTATTCCATACCCTAATTATATGTGGTATAATCAGGCTTTAAATTTTTTTTGTTTTTATTTGTGTGTATGTATGTGTGTGAATGTATATGTATTTAAAGTCTTCTCTTTGTAGTTTTAATTTACATATTTGTGATTAGTGGTAAAGTTGAGGATCTTTTCATGTTTATTGTCCATTTGGATTTTCTTTTTGTTAAATACCTATTCAAGTCTTTTTGCCCACTTATCTATTTTGTTTTCTCTTGATTTCTTACTGATTTGTAAGGGATTCCTTATGTCCCTGGGTTATGCCCTCTGTTGGTTATAGATAATGCAAATGTGTTTTCCTGCTATATATTTTAATTTCTTTGTGTTGTCTTTTACAAACAGAAGTTCTTAAATTTAATGTAGACAAAGTTATCAGTCATTTATAGTTAGCACGTTTAGAATCTTGTTTAAGAAATCCTTTCCTATATTGAGCTTATGCAGATATTTCCCATATTATTTTCTGAAAACTTTTAATATTCAGTTCTTTATTCCATCTTTGGTTCATCTTTAAGCTGTTAAGTTGAAGGAAATAACCTTTTCTCTTATGGTTTGCCCTCTAGTTTCTTTCTACTCTCATCTATCTCATGTTTTGTAACCAGACTTATGGTTTCTAAAACAATACCTTGTATGGTTTAAATATGAAAAGTACATGACATGTTACTCTGCACACATGAGAATTAATTCAAAAGTCTAGCTCATTCTCAAAACCTTTCCAGGTCCTTTGAATGAGATATGTCTGCTCTACTCTTCCACTGCTTCATTTTATCTCTCAGCACTGGTTAGGGAACACCTCTATTGCTGGATTTACCTCTCTGGAATACCACAAAACAGATCTTGTTTTAAAGTTAGTTATGCTTCTCAAAGTCTTTCAAAATATAGCAGAGGGAGGAACACTCCCAAACTCATTCTACGAGGCCACCATCACCCTAATACCAAAACCAGACAAAGATGTCACAAAGAAAGAAAACTACAGGCCAATATCACTGATGAACATAGATGCAAAAATCCTCAACAAAATACTAGCAAACAAAATCCAACAGCACATTAAAAAGATCATACACCATGATCAAGTGAGGTTTATCCCAGGAATGCAAGGATTCTTCAATATATGCAAATCAATCAATGTGATTCACCATATTAACAAGCTGAAGGGGAAAAACTGTATGATCATCTCAATAGATGCAGAAAAAGCTTTCAAAACATTCAACACCCATTTATGATAAAAACCCTCCAGAAAGTAGGCATAGAGGGAAGTTACCTCAACATAATAAAGGCCATATATGAAAAACCCACAGCCAACATCATTCTCAATGGTGAAAAACTGAAACCATTTCCTCTAAGATCAGGAACAAGACAAGGTTGTCCACTCTCACCACTGTTATTCAACATAGTTTTGGAAGTTTTAGCCACAGCAATCAGAGAATAAAAAGAAATAAAAGGAATCCAAATTGGAAAAGAAGAAGTAAAGCTGTCACTGTTTGCAGCTGACATGACACTATACATAGAGAATCCTAAATATGCCACCAGAAAACTACTAGTGCTAATCAATGAATTTAGTAAAGTAGCAGGATACAAAATTAATGCACAGAAATCTCTTGCATTCCTATACACTAATGATGAAAAATCTGAAAGAGAAATAAGGAAACACTCCCAATTACCATTGCAACAAAAAGAATAAAATACCTAGGAATAAACCTGCCTAAGGAGACAAAAGACCTGTATGCAGAAAACTATAAGACACTGATGAAAGAAATTAAAGGTGATACAAACAGATGGAGAGATATATCATGTTCTTGGATTGGAAGAATCAACATTGTGAAAATGACTACACTACCCAAAGCAATCTACAGATTCAATGCAATCCCTATGAAACTACCAATGGCATTTTCCACAGAATTAGAACAAAAAATTTCACAATTTGTATGGAAACACAAAAGACCCTGAATAGCCAAAGCAATCTTGAGAAAGAGAAACGGAGCTGGAGGAATCAGGCTCCTGGACTTCAGGCTATACTACCAAGATACAGTAATCAAGACAGTATAGTACTGGCACAAAAACAGACATATAGATCAATGGAACAGGATAGAAAGCCCAGAGATAAACCCACGCACATATGGTCACCTTATCTTTGATAAAGGAGACAAAAATATACAGTGGAATAAAGACAACCTCTTTAATAAGTGGGGCTGGGAAAACTGGACAGCTACATGTAAAAGAAAGAAATTAGAACTCCCTAACAACATACACAAAAATAAACTCAAAATGGATTAAAGAGCTAAATGTAAGGCCAGACACTATAAAACTCTTAGAGGAAAACATAGGCAGAACACTCTATGACATAAATCACAGCAAGATCCTTTTTGACCCACCTCCTAGAGAAATGGAAATAAAAACAAAACTAAACAAATGGGACCTAATGAAACTTAAAAGCTCTTGCACAGCAAAGGAAACTATAAACAAGATGAAAAGACAACCCTCAGCATGGGAGAAAATATTTGCAAATGAAGCAGCTGGCAAAGGATTAATCTCCAAAATTTACAAGCAGCTCAAGCAGCTCAATATCAAAACAAAAAACAAAAAACAAAAAACCAATCGAAAAATGGGCAGAAGACCTAAATAGACATTTCTCCAAAGAAGATATACAGATTGCCAACAAACACATGAAAGGATGCTCAACATCACTAATCATTAGAGAAGTGCAAATCAAAACTACAATGAGGTATCACCTCACACCACTCAGAATGGCCATGATAAAAAAAATCTACAAACAATAAATGCTGGAGAGGGTTTGGAGAAAAGGGAACCCTCTTGCACTGTTGGTGGGAATGTAAATTGATACAGCCACTATGGAGAATAGAATGGAGGTTCCTTAAAGAACTAAAAATACAACTACCGTATGACCCAGCAATCCCACTACTGGGCATATACCCTGAGAAAACCATAATTCAGGTACCACAGTGTTCATTGCAGCTCTATTTACAATAGCCAGGACATGGAAGCAACCTAAGTGTCCATCGACAGTTGAATGGATAAAGAAGATGTGGCACATATATACAATGGAATATTACTCAGCCATAAAAAGAAATGAAATTGAGATATTTGTAGTGAGGTGGATGGACCTAGAGTCTCATACAGAGTGATGTAAGTCAGAAGGAGAAAAAGAAATACTGTATGCTAACACATATATATGGAATCTAAAAAAAAAAAAAAAGGAAATGGTCATGAAGAAACTAGGAGAAGGACTGCAGTAAAGATGCAGACCTACTAGAGAATGGATTTGATGACACGGGGAGGGGGAAGGGTAAGCTGGGCCAAAGTGAGAGAGTGGCATGGACATATATACACTACCAAATGTAAAATAGATAGCTAGTGGGAAGCAGCTGCATAGCACAGGGAGATCAGCTCAGTGCTTTGTGACCACCTAGAGGGGTGGGATAGGGAGGGTGGGAGGGAGGGAGATGCAAGAGGGAAGAGATATGGGGATATATGTGTATGTATAGCTGATGCAATTATACTCCAGTAAAGATGTTAAAATAAATAAATTAAGTAAGTAAGTTAGTTAGTTAGTTAGTTATGCTAGTGTCTCTCTCCAGTAGGTTGCAAACTGTTTTGGAGCAAATGTTTAAATCTTAATAATTTTTGAATATCAGGGCACATGAAACATTATGCTTTACATATTGTAGAATCTCAAAAATATTTTTTTAATTTCTTTCATCATCAATTCATCCTTTTTCTTTTTCTTTCTTAACATGAGTTTATAAAAGTTATATAATTATGAGTAATTTTTTGCAAAAATATTTTGTGAAAATAGTGAAAGTATAAAGGAAGGAATAAACGGAGACTTCCAGCCCTCATTTGCTGTGCTGTTGCTCCCAGAACACATCAGGCAGGACATAGAGGATTTTTCTTTATAAAAAACTGGATAAACTTAGAGGAAAGTCCTAGAAATACCAATATTTGGGGAACCAAGTACCCCCTAACAAAAAGCTACCACCTAATCACCTTAAGTGAAGCCCACTGGTTGACAAGCTTCCAATCAGCATTTCAGTATTTCATGTGCAATATTATTGAATATCCAAGGATCACCATACATGTGAGGGAAACCTGCAATGTGAAAGTCATAATCTAGAACAAGAAGACAATCACACATCCACAGTAGGAACTGGAAGGAAGTAGAGGCAATGCAGGACACAAAATATTTTTTTAAATTAATAACTTGAGAGAAATAAGAGAACATATTGAATCCATGACACAAGATCAGGACACTAAAAAAAAAACACTCGGAATATCAGTTTGCTTTAGAAAATTAAAAAGAAAATACAGTAAAGAAAAAAAATCAGATAGTGATGTCACCAGTATGGCGTTCCTGACTTTGTTCCCCTCATAAGAATTACAACTAACAACTATTTAAGAAGAAGATCCCACTGGGAGAATCCTAGTATATGGAGGTACCATATTCTACGTGCAACTGTACCACAGGGACCAAGAGAGGCTGCACTAGAAGAGTAAGGGAAGCAGCTACACATTGACCCATTACCCCTCCCCCAGGCCAGCACAGCACTACCTGGAGAGGTCTCCCTTGAGTTTCTGCTTCCTCCAGTGGGAAAGGAGAACCCCAAAAAGACAACCAGAGACTCCCAGCATTGTAGGTTGCTTTGTGGGAGCCCTTACTCTGATCTCGCCCCTCAGGGAAACCTGAGGAAGTCAACTACTGAGAATCTGATGATGAAGGAGAAGGAAGGAAGAGCTTGCAACAATCAGCACATGGATCTTGGCAAATGAGTTTATCCCTGCAGTACCCAAGTAGTCATCCCAACCTGTGGTTGGCTCATCTGCAGAACCAAGTGGGTGGTGCACTCTGACCAGAGATCTTGATGGGGTGCAGATTTGCCTTATTTGGATCCTCAAATGAGTTATTTTGGTGGCCCTAGGCCTGGTTTGTCCATGCCCAGGCAAGGAGCAAGGAGCTGAGTTACAGCCCCATCTGCTGTGGGGAATGTCTCCTGACCACATTTAACCAAAGGGCCTGGTGGAAACACCTGAAAGCTGTGTAGCCCACTAATCCTTGATCCGAGAAGTGAGCAGGTAGAGCTGATTGCCCCCAGAGCAAAGGTAGTACTGGGCAGAGAGTTGCCCTGCTGTGCATAAGCAGGGATTGATTCATAGCCACGGCTGAGGGTAGCTCCTGGCCCCTTCCAACAGCAGAACCTGTTGGGAAATTGAGAGTTACCTGGAGTGGGTCTTCCCCTTCTCACCCAGGCAGGGGAGCTGAGATATAGCCCCACTCAGTGTGGCTCCTGCCCCCCACCATGTGACCAGAAGGGCTGGCAAGAATATCTGGAATCCCTGTGATCAGTGTTGCTTGAGCTGAGAGAAGGGCAGGCAGAACTGATAGTTTGCAGAGCAAAGCCAATGGTCCTGTTCAGCCAGGGAACTTGGGGTGCAGGTTGACTTGATGTAAGGCACAAACAAAGGGCTTTACCAGCTTTGGTGCTGCTTGTCTCACTGTGCCCAGACAAGAAAACTAATCCATAGCCCTGCTCATTGCTGAATACAGTCTCCAGTCTGCCTGACAAGGGGACCTAATCAGAGCACATGGGAAGCTATGTAGCCCATCTAATAGCCCTGCTTACAGTGACACTTGAACAGAAAGCACAGCTTGTGGCTTTGTGTGTCTGGAGAGGAAAAGTGATGGCCTCACCTGACCAGGGAATTCAGTGCACATTTTTGCCTGAATAAGATCCCCAAACAAGGAACCATGTAGGACCTAGGTCCTATCCTGTTGCCCTGACAGGGAGGGAAGCTAATTCATAGCCCCATCTACTACTGAATATAGTACCCAGTCCTGACCATCTAATAAGTTTGACCAGAGAATTCTGGCAACTGTGAATCCCATCCTCACTTTGGTAGGGAACCAGGCCAGCAGTCCTATCCAACTCTTCTTAACCAGTGGCACACCCCCCATCCCTGACCACAGAGATTGAACAGTTGCCTCACCCCAAAATAGATCACAATAGTAGGCCCCATCTGCCCATGGACGTTACCAGTAGACACACCCAGAAACCCAACTGAGCTAACTGGTGAAGATCTGTCTTTGCCAAAACAAACCTGCAAAATTTGGAAGAGGAACCTAATTACACAAATGCACAGATACCAATGTAAGGAATAAAGGAACACAAAAAAACAGGTTAATATGATATCACCAAAGGAAACTAATAAAACCCTAATAACTGTTCTTAAAGAAAAAGCAACCTACCCACGTTCATACAAGGGATTCAGAATAATTCTCTTGAAGTTTATTGAACTACAAGAAGACTGAGACAACTAAACAAAATTAGGAAAGCAATGCATGAACAAACAAGTTCAACAAAGCAATACAAACCATTAAAAAAGAATGCAGAAGTCCTAGAGTTGAAAATAATGGAACAGAATAATGCAATAAGAGTTTCAAAAGAAGACTTCACCATACAGTAGAAAGAATCAGTGACCCAGAGGAAAGGATATGAGAAATTTTCCAGTAAAAGAGCAAAAAGAAAAAAAGAATGAGAAAGTGAAGAAATCTTATGACACCTATGGGACGCAATGAAAAGAAATAATATTCACGTTTTTGGAATTCCAGAAAGAGAAGAGAAAGTGATAGATAGTATATTTAAGGCAGTAATGGCTGAGAACTTCCTAAACCTGGGGAGAAAAGTGAACATACAGATCTGTGAGGCCTTAAAGACCTCAAACAGATTGAACTTGAATAGAGCTCCACTGAGAAATATAAAATTAAATTGTCAAAAGTCAAGGACAAAGAAAGAATTTTAAAAGCAGAAAGAGAAAAGAGAGAAGTTACATACAAAGGAATCCCCATGAGACTATCAGTGAATTTCTCAATGGAAACATTTCAATCTAGGAGAGAACGGGATGACATATTCAAGATATTGAAAGACAACTACTGTCAACCAAAAATACTATACATGGCAAAGCTGTCCTTCAGAAATAGGAGGAATAAAGACTCCCAAACAAATAAAAGCTGAGGGAGCTCATTACCACTAGCCTTACAAGAAATGCTAAAGGGAGTTATTTGAATGGAAGTAAATGGATACTAATTAACATCATAAAAACATAAAAAGATAGCCTAAAACTCACTGCTAATGGTAAATACACAGTCAAAATTAGATTCTGTAATTTGATAATTGTGGTGCATAATTCACTTACAACTCTAGTTTAAAAGGCAAAAAATATTTACAAATAATATGACCAATAAGGGATTAATATCCAACATATATAAATACCTCATATAACTCAACATAAAAAAAACCAAACAATCTAATTAAAAAATAGTCAGGAGAACTGAAGAGACATTTTTCCAAAGAGGAAATATAGATGGCCAACAGACAGGTGAAATAACATTCAACATCACTGATCATCAGGGAAATGCAAATCAAAACCACAATGAGATACCACCTCATGACTGTCAGAATGACTATTATGAAAAAGTCTACCAATAACAAATGTCAGCAGGATGTGGAGAAAAGGGAACCCTCTTACCCTATTAGTGGGAACGTCAGTTGGTACAGCCACTGGGAAAAACAGAATAGATGTTTCTCAAAGAACTAAAAATAGGACTACCATGTGACCAAGCAATTCTATTCCTGGGTATATATTTAAAAAAAAACAAAAACAAAAACACTAATTTGAAAAGATACGCGTACTTCAGTGTTTATAACAGCACTATTTACAATTGCCAAGATATGGAAGCAACCAATTTATAATTGCCAAGATTTGTTCATCAACAGATGAATGGATAAAGAAGATGTGGTGTGTATGTGTATACACACACACACACACACACACACACACACACACACACACAATGGAATACTACTCAGCCATAAAAATAATAAAATTTTGCCATTTGCAGCAACATGAATGGAGTTGGAGGGCATTATGCTAAGTGAAATAAGTCAGAGAAAGAAAAATGCTGTATGATACTGCTTATAGGCGGAATCTAAAAAAAAATACAACAAACTAGTGAATATAACAAAAAAGCAGATTCAGAGATATAGAGAATGAACTAGTGGTTACCAGTTGGGGGGGAAGGGCAATATAGGGGTCAGAGAGTGGGAGGCACAAACCATTGGGTATAAGATAGGCTACAAGGATGTATTGTAAAACATGAGGAATGTAGCAAATATTTTGTAATAACTCTAAATGGAGTGTAACCTTTAAAAGTTGTATTTAAAAAGTTAAAAGGAACCATAGCCACAATAATCTGTTATTAGTTACACAATATCAAAATATGTAAATTATAATGGCAGTAACCTAAATTGTGATGGGGTGGAGAAGTAAAAGTGTGAAGTTTAGGAATTCTGTTGAAATTAAACTGTCACCAGCTTAAAATACGGTGTTATAATTTTAACATATTTTATCTAAGTTTGATGGTAACCTCAAGGGAAAAACCTGTAACAATTACACAAAAGAAAATTATAAAGAAGTCAAAGCATGCTGATACCAAAACATACAAAAAAGAGAGCAGGATAAGAAACAGGGAACAATAGCTCTACCAAACAACCAGAAAACAATTAACAAAAGGACAAGAATAAGTCTTTACCTATCAATAATTATCAATAGTTTAATTGTAAATCGATTAAATTATCTAATCAAAAGACATAGAATGGCTGAATGGATTATAAAAACTAATATCAAATGATATGCTGCCTACAAGAGACTCACTTCAGCCTTAAAGACACACATAGACTTAGATTGAAGGGATGGAGAAAGTTATTTCAAGTAAATGGTAACCCCAAATAAGCAGAGGTAGCTATATTTATATCAGAGAAAATAGATTTTAAACTAAAAATGGTAAAAAGAGAGAATGAAGGTCATTACATAATGACAAATCTATCAAGGAGTTAAAACAGTTTTACATATTTATGTGCCCAGCATTGGAGTACCTAAATATATAAAGCAAATATGAAGAGATAAAAAGAGAAATAAACAGTAACACAATAACAGTTGAGGACTTTGATACTCCACCCTCAACAATGGATAGATTATCCAGACTGAGAATTAATAAGGAAACAGCATATTTGAACAATAATATAAACAGAATGGACCTGACTGACATGTGCAGAACATTCTATTTAATAATAAGGGAATACACACTCTTCTCTAAGTGATCTATCTTAGAAGTGATCTTCTAAGATAGATCATATGTTAGGCCACAAAAGAAGTCTTAGCAAATTCAAGAGGATTGAAATCATTCCAAGTATCTTCTCTGACCACAGTGATGTAAAACTAGAGATCAATAACAGGAGGAAAACTGGAAAACTTCACAAATACATGGAAATTAAACAACACTCTCCTCAACAATGAATGGGTCAAAGAAGAAATTAAATGGAAAATTTAAAAGTTTCTTGAGACAAATGAAAATGGAAGCACAAAGAGAACAGAAAAACAAAAGATTAATCAAACTAAGAGTTGGTTCTTTGATAAGATAAACAAAATTGAAAACATCCTAGCTAGACTATCCAAGGCAAAAAGGAGAGTAACCCAATTAACAAAATTGTAAACAAAAAAGGAGACATTATAACTGATACCATAGAAATACAAAGGATCCCAAGAGGCTACTATGAACAACTATATGCCAATAAACTGGACAGCCTAGTAGAAATGGAAAAATTCTTAGAAACATACAACTTAACAAGAATGAATCAGGAAGGAAGAAACAGGAAATCTGAATAGACCGATTACTAGTAAGGAGAGTGAATCTGTAATCAAAAATCTCCCAACAAAGAAAAGCCCAGGGGCTTCCCTGATGGCCCAGTGGTTGAGAGTCCACCTGCCAATGTAGGGGACTTGGGTTCGTGCCCCGGTCAGGGAAGATCCCATATGCCATGGAGCAGCTAGGCCCGTGAGTCATGGCAGCTAAGCCTGCACGTTGTAGCCTGTGCTCCATAACAGGAGAGGCCGCAACAGTAAGAGACCTGCATACTGAAAAAAAAAAAAAAAAGAACAGCCCAGGACTAGATTGCTTAACTAGTGAATTTTACCAAATATTTAAAGAATTAACACTAATCCTTCTCAAACTCTTTCAAAAAATCAAGAGGAGGGGGCTTCCCTGGTGGCGCAGTGGTTGAGAGTCCACCTGCCAATGCAGGGGACACGAGTTCGTGCCCCGGTCTGGGAAGATCCCACATGCTGCGGAGCGGCTGGGCCCGTGAGCCATGGCCACTGAGCCTGCGCATCCGGAGCCTGTGCCATGCAACGGGAGAGGCCACAACAGTGAGATGCCCGTGTACTGCAGCAAAAAAAAAAAAAAAAAAAATCAAGAGGAGGGAACAATCCCAAACTCATTTTACAAGGTTGACATTATCCTGATACCAAAACCAGAAAATGATACTACTAGAAAAGGAAACTACAAGCCACTTTCCCTGATGAATATAGAAGCAAAAGTTCTCAGTAAAATACTAGCAAACCAAATTCAGCAACACATTGAAAGGATTGTTCACCATGATAAAGTGGGATGCAAACAATTGTTCAAACATACCCAAATTAATCAGTGTGATACATCACGCTAATAGAATGAAAGAAAAGAATCATGTTCTCTCAGGAGACACAGAAAAAGCACTTGACAAAATTTAACATCCATTCATGATAAAAACTGTTAACAAATTAGACATAGAGGAACATATCTCAACATAAGAAAGCCCTTATATGACAAGCTGTTAGCTAATGTCATACTCAATGGTGAAAGGTTGAAAGGTTTTCTTCTAAGATCAGGAACAAGACAAAGGTGCCCACTCTGACCACTCCTATTCAACATTGTACTGGAAGTCCTAGTTACAGCCATCAGGGATAAAAAAGAAAAGTATCAGAATTTGAAAGGAACAAGTAAAATTGTCTCTATTTGCAGATTACATGATTTTATATATAGAAAATTCTAAAGACTCAACAAAAAAACTGTTTTTCTTAAAATAAATCTCTTGACTTCAGTGTTACATTGTTTTTTTTTAATTTATTTATTTTATTATTTTTGGCTGTGTTGGGTCTTTGCTGCTGTGCATGAGCTTTCTCTGGTTGTGGTGAGTGGGGGCTACTCTTTGTTGTGGTACACGGGCTTCTCATTGCAGTGGCTTCTCTTGTTTTGTAGCATGGGTTCTAGGCATGCAGGCTTCAGTAGTTGTGGCTTGTGGGCTCGGTAGTTGTGGCTCACAGGCCCTAGAGCGCAGGCTCTGTAGTTGTGGCACACGGGCTTAGTTGCTCCATGGTATGTGGGATCTTCCTGGACCAGGGCTTGAACCCGTGTCCCCTGCATTGGCAGGCAGATTCTTAACCACTGAGCCACCAGGGAAGCCCAACCAAAAAACTTTTAAAATCTATCACTGAATTCAATAAAGTTGAAGGATACAAAATTAACATATAAAATCAGTAGCATTTCTATTTACTCACAACAAATTTTATGAAAAAGAAATAAAGGAATTAATCCCATTTACAATAGCATCAAGAACAATAAAATACTTAGAGATAAATTTAAACAAGGAGGTGAAAGATCTCTATTTTAAAAACAATAACACTCTGATGCAAAAAATTGAAGAAGATGCAAATAAATGGAAATGTGTCCTACGTTCATGGATTAAAAGAATTGATACTGTTAAAGTGGCAATACTTCCAAAAACTGTCTGTGGACTTAATGCAATTCTTATCAAGATTCCAGTGGCACTTTTTTACAGAAGTTAAAAAAAAAAAGCAGTCCTAAAATTTATATGGAACCACAAAAGACCTTGAGTAGCCAAAGAAGTCCTGAGAAAGAACAAAGCAGAAGGTATCACACTTTCTGATTTCAAGCTATACTGTAAAGCTATAGTCATTAAAACAGTATGGTTCTACTTAAAAACTGACAGGAAGACCAATGGAACAAAATCAAGAGCCCAGAAATAAACCTAAGTATATACAGTTAACGAATATTTGACAAGGGAGCCAAGAATACTCAATGGAGAAAAGACAGTCTCTTCAATAAATGGTGCTGGAATAATTGGATATTCACATGTAAAAGAATGAAATTAGACCCATATCTTATGCCACTCACAAAAATTAACTTAAAATGGATTAAAGACTTAATGTAAGACTTGAAACCATAAAACTCCTAGAAGAAAGCATAGGGAAAAACTCCTTGTTGAGTCTTGGTAATGATTTTTTAGATATGATATAAGCAATAAAATAAAAAATAAACAAGGGGGACTACATCAAACTAAAAAGCTTCCTTACAGCAAAGGGAAACCATCAACAAAGTGAAAAGACAACCTATGGAATGGGAAAAATATTTTCAAACCTTATATCTGATAAGGGGTTAATATTCAAAAAATAATAAGAACTTATGGAACTCAATAGCAATAACAACAGCAAATAATCTGATTTAAAAAATGGGCAAGGACCTGAATAGACATTTTCCCAAAGAAGATATACGAAAGGCCAACAGGTAGGTGAAAAGATGCTCAGCATCACTGCTCATTAGGGAAATGCAAATTAAAACCACAATGATCTATCACCTTACTCTTGTTAGAATGACCATCATGAAAAAGACAGGGGATAACAAATGCTGGTATGGATGTGAGAAGATGGAACCCTTATACACTCTTAGTGGGATTTCCATAGTGGTACAACCACTATAGAAAAGCAGTATAGAGGATCTTCAATAAGTTAAAAATAGAACTATCATATGATCCAGCAATTCTAATTCTGGATATATATCCAAAGGAAATGGAAATGCTAACTCAGATTTATCTGCACCCCCATGTACATAGAGAGCAGCATTACTTACAATAGCCAAGACATGAAAACAAGCAAAGTATCTTTCCATGGATGAATGAATGAAGAATTTGTGGTGTATGTATGTGTGCATATATATATGAATATTATTCAGCTATATAAAATGAGGAAATCCTACCATTTGCAACAACATGGAAGGACCTTAAAGGCATTATGCTAACTGAAATTAGACAGAGAAATACAAATACCCTATGATCTCTCTTATATGTGAAATCCAAAAAAAAATACCAAGAACCAAAACACAGAAAAAGAGATCAGACTTCTTGTTACCAGAGGTGGAGGGGAGGGAGGGGAAATTAGAGGAAGGCAGTCAAAAGGTCCAGTTATAAGATAAATAAGTACTAGGGATGTAATGTACAGCATGATGATTATAGTTAACATGGCTGAATGATATATTGGAAAATTGCTAAGAGAGTAATTCTGAGAGTCCTAATCACAAGGAGAAAATTTTTTTCTTTCTTCTTTCTTTTCTTTTTATTGTATATGAGATTATAGATGTTAGCTGAACCTATCGTGGTAATCATTTCACAATATATGTAAAGCAACTCATCATCCTGTATGCCTTAAACTTATACAGTGATGTATGTCAGTTATTTCTCACTAAAACTGGAAAAAACAAAAACAAACAAAAAAATCAAATAAAATCTTAGAAGATAAAGTTGAAGAATGTTCAGCACCAAATAAACAAAACAACACAGAAAGAAAAGGAAAAGTGTAAGAAAGAGCTAAAACAAAAGGAAAATATAAAACCATTAGAAATTCAACTTTAGAGGTCTAACACTTGACACATAATAATTTCAGAAATACAGAACTTAAAAAATAAGTGATAAGGGCTCCCCTGGTGGCGCAGTGCTTGAGAGTCCGCCTGCCGATGCAGGGGATACAGGTTTGTGCCCCGGTCCGGGAGGATCCCACATGCCACGGAGCGGCTGGGCCTGTGAGCCATGGCTGCTGAGCCTGTGCGTCCGGAGCCTGTGCTCCGCAATGGGAGAGGCCACAACAGTGAGAGGCCCGCGTACCGCAAAAAAAAAAAAAAAAAAAAGTGATAAAATAATGATATAACACAAGAAATTTCCCAGAATCAAATTATATCAGTAACTAGATTGAAAGGTCTTATCAAGGTCCAGCTCAGTAAGTTAAATGAAGCAAACCTACTCCAAAGTACAAATAACGAAAAACAATATCAGAAATAAAACATCCTAAAATTTTTTGGAGAAAAAGAATGAAAAAAAGCTTATATACTGAGAACTGAGAATAAAATTACTTTGGGTTTAAGGCTAGTAAGATTGGAAGCTATAATGTAATATATTAAAGCTTTTAAAATTCTAGCCAGATAATTATACTTAAATATAGAATAAAGAGACTTTCATACTTCCATATTTCAAAAATTAACTTTTTTCAGGAAGCTACTTAATGATGCATTCCAACAAAACAGTGGAGTAATCCACGGAAGCAGAAACTACTGGAATATTCTCTACCTAAATGAAGAGAAAAACTCAAGAACCATGTACAGAATATCTAAAACAAGAAGGAGTAAGACAGAGGGAATTTCCAGTAAGTCTGTGATGGGAAGTTACAGAACTATGGCTCTCAGGCCTAAAAAGTAGCTGGTTTAGTTTGTAGCTGGAGAAAGGAGAACACAAGGAGGGAGCTCCTTAATTAAAAATGCATTGATAGATTATTAGGTATATTTATGGAGACTGTCTTGCTTTTCTCAGTACAATCCTGATTTATACTTATTGTTCTGGCATAATCATTGATAATTCATACTTTCACCCTCAGAAGTGTCCCAGGTAGGAAATTAAATTACATGGTCACACCAGACATGTTCTTTCATGGGAGAAATTATCTTGAATGACTTATGTATGGTATAACAAGAAAAAGCTATAGGCACAAAACTAAGCAAATGAAAAAATGTGACATATTTTAAATTCCAAGAAAATTATTGCATAGAAAAGCAAATGTAATCATTGTTTATCACTGTACACAACAGTCCAGAAACAGAAAGAGGATCATCCCTGCTGAAATCTCTTTCTTAGGATCTAGGAAACCTTTCCCAGTAACTCCCCAGAACCCTCCCAAGTCACTATGACAGGATTAGTTGTATGTCTGCACCTAAAACCCTATCACTGTCAAGGAGAATGGACCACCATGATGGGCTTAGAGTCTTAGACCAAGGGTAAATGTCGGATAGGTAACCAGCATAATGCTGAACTTGGCTGGGATAGGAAGTATTCAGAAGTAGTGAGAGCCATGTTCTTATCTACTGTGGAAGTTAGTACATGATGTCCAATTTGATGAATTAAGATATAGAAGTATAAGTATATTATTTAGAAATCTGGTGATCAGTATCAGCAGTAAAAATAATTTCAAAGTAGTTACTCTGGGAAACAGGCAGAGAGAGTAGCAACAGGGTTTTGGGTTTTTTTTTTTTTACTTCATTATGTCTTTCAGTGTTATTTGGTGTTTAAACAATGCACATGCATTTGATAAAATGCTATTTTAAAAAGTAAAATAATAAAGACCTAATACCATAATTTTAAGTAACAGCATAACCTTCCATTACTTAGTTCCCCATAACATTTAATCAGCCCGCTATTGAAAAGTATTTAGGTTGTTGAAAACTTTTGCTATTGCAAATCATGAAGGGATCATGAAGCATGAGACTTAGTTCATTTAAAATACTTTAGACATACTTATAGACATTAAGTAAACCTAGGTTTGAGGCAAGTTATTACTAGGGAGGAAGTCCTGAAGGGTTAAAACTGGGTCTCAAGTGCTGAAGCACATTTGAATCACCTGCAGAGATTTTATAATATCTCACTACTTGGGCTGCACCCCAGAACAGCTGCATCAGAACTTCTTTTTGGGGTGAGGCAGCTTCATAGACATGGTTTTATTTTGAAAATTCTTCCAGTGATATAGTTAATATGCAAGTGTGAAAATCACTGAATTCAGGGAGATCATTACCCTCCCCCTCCAAAAAAATCATGATTTAAAAACATTTAATATGTCATTGGTGTAAATTTAATCAAGATTATAAATTATGTAATTTCTTACACCCATTACTTTCCTCTTCATATCTTCTTTCATCTCCAGTCTTGCCTTCCCTGTCACTCACAGTCTGAACACCATGCCTCAAGGCAAGGAATCTTAGGAAGTGCAAAAGTTATAATAGGGGGATATGGCTTCTTTCTTCTTTCCTTTATATTGTAACCAGTCTTCTCATTTTTCTAGAGGCGCAGACAATGTCTTGTCTGTACTGGCCATTCAGAATTCTATGTGCTTCCTTAAGCGACCTAACTCTCCTTTCAAATGTGGGATTAATGCCTTGTCCATTTTTATACCCCTCACATTTGTTTTCTATCAATATGAATGGGTCTTTCATTTCCAGGTGGAATACTTAGTTTCTACTTTTACATCCTATTTTGGCAAATAGATTGAATTTAAAGATTAAATAGCTTTGTTTTTATTTATTCTTCTTTATAAACGCTTCTTTATAATGGCATTTTTAAAAATCAGTATTTGTCATTACAGAACAAGCACAATTCATCATTTTCAAAAATTATTTGTGAAAACAGATTTCCAAGTCTTCAACATATTCATTCTATTATTGTACCAGTAGAAACGTGTTTTCAGTTTACTTTTCTGATCAAAACCAAACTTGACGAATACAGTGAGTGCACTGCTATACCATCTGTAGCAAGCTGTTGTAATTGTTTCAAATTGCTGTTTTTTTTAGCACATTATTGCATCTGGTATTTTCCATAATTAGGTTCATTAGAGTAACACCCTTGAGTTTTAATATTTAGGGTAATATTTTTGAACTCTGGCATTCTGGGGGTAAAAGTTAGTATGTGGGGTTTTGATGAAAGCAGATATTTTATTCCTTAGTGACTTGTACTGGTTAGGGAAACAGTATTTTAAAATTAAAGTATTGTGAGATACTGTTCTGTATAGAGACCAATTTCAAAAGGATTTTATCTTTAATGAAAGGTAGATGAAATGGAAGTGCTTAAGTAATGATTCAGATTATGCTCTTTTTCTCGTTATGGTTTATGTAAGAGTTTAATGAATGTTCATCTGAACGTATGACATTTATTTTTATCCTGCTATTGAAAATTATTTGCTCCTTGCATTGTGTATTTCTATTTCTGTAATATTTTGGTATTCTTAGGATCCAAAAATGCTTTTATATGGTTTGTGTCAAAACGTACCATTTTACTTTTATAAAAAGTTTTATACTTTACATTTTATATTGAAATATATGTAAAAGGGTAAATTTAACTTTCTTAGGTAAAATTTAGTGATTAAGGAACTAGAGATACTGAAGTTTATTTCGAATAAAGATTTCATTGTTGATCTTAAAAGAATTAAGGGAGACCATTCTCCTGTGATGCTTTGTATAAGGGGTGGTACAGAATATCATAGTTTTAGAATTATGGTTTCTTAGAAATCAATTTTATGGGGTTTTCTTCTAGGTATGTTTTGCAAATATGCACAATCACCTGGCAACACTGGGTAAAATGTTTCATTTGGTGAATAGTAATAATGATAATAATAATATAAACATCTATTGGATGTTTTTCACATGCCAGAAACTGTGAAGGATGAACCTTCATCATCATTTCTTTTAACCTCACCAAAACAAATAATAAGCTCTTAAATAGGTATTGCTATTATATTTAATTTATATGAGTGAACAGAGGCTTAGAGGTTATGGAATTTTTCCAAATCCACACAGGTCTTGTGGCAGACGTTAAGTTTGAAACAAATTGTGTGCCTCATTTGGTCTTATACATTAAATGTTTGTTCTTTCAAAACTCATTATATAGTATGTCAATCAGGTTCCATTCAAGAAATAGAAAATACTATAGGCATTTAAAACAGAATGACTTTAGTATAGGTATTGGGAAACTGAGAGTGTATCAAGCAGACAAAGCGATAACCCAGAAACTGGTAACTGTAATTGTAGGAATAGCCATCACTTCTTTGTCTGGGATAACAAAGGGAAGAGGCAATGCTATGAGAACCTAAATAGCTCAAGGAGCGGCCACCATGGAGCCAGGACTGGTAACTCTGAGAAGCACCATCCAGCAGGCTAAGACCTTTGGGAGAGTTCTGCAAAGCTGGTCTTCGTCCTTCAGGTGTGCCGTGGGGCTGCTCCTTAGATGCCAAAGGAAGGGAAAGTTAGAGCTATACACTGCTGCTGGAAGAGTACTGATAGGAATTGGAAACAAAGCCTTAGCTCTCCTTTTCTCCTTCCCATCTTTCTCATCTTCCATCAGAGTCTCCTAGTGACAGAAGCTAACCAGAAGGCAGCTGTCAAGGGAATCTGAGAAATGTATGTAGGTCTGAGACTTCCAGCCCCAGGATCACAAAGCAGAGCACAGAAGATGTGGGCTTGGGTAGAGAAAATTGGTAAATAAATGGAACTTATATTCTGGGGTTTAAAAGACCATATTTCCAGGTTATCCCTGAGTAGACAGCTTATCACTTTATTTAGTCTTGACATTAAAAATGTTAATTACTGAGCAGTTGATCAGATTGTTGCACGATGTGTATGACTTGTCAGGATGATCAAAATAACTAAATTTATACAGCTTGGTAGTCAAGCAAAATGGCACAGACAGTGATCGAATTGCTTAAGAGTTGGCTACTATTGCCAGATGGTTTTTTTTGCGGTACGCGGGCCTCTCACTGTTGCAGCCTCTCCTGTTGCGGAGCACAGGCTCTGGACACGCAGGCTCAGCGGCCATGGCTCACGGGCCCAGCCACTCTGTGGCATGTGGGATCTTCCCGGACCGGGTCACGAACCCATGTCCCCTGCATCGGCAGGCAGACTCTCAACCACTGCGCCACCAGGGAAGCCCAATTGTGTATGTTTTTAAAATGTTTCCCAAACTTGTCTAAGATGGGCAGTTACCTCAGCTAGTATGTGCTCCTTTGTCTTCATAGTTAGTTCCATGAAAGGTAGCTGTGTACTTTTAAACTTAGTATACTCAAAACAAGGAGAGAATGAAGAAATGAATTCTAGTCTTATTAGACATGAAGGGGATGTGATTAAATATATTTTTCTTTAAAAATTATCTTCCTACTGGGAATACATACATACTTAGAATGTTAAAGTGTCTATTTAGAGAAAAATCATGGTATATTAGACCTCTTTTTGGATGAAATCCATAGAATGAGCTTCCAAAATAATTTTTATATTAAACCTTAAAATATCAATTTTCTTCTTATAACCCCCAAAGTAGATTTTGTATATGGAAAAAATTAATACTAAACTGAAAAATAAACTTAGCAGATTTTATTTGCCATATCTATTATAACAAAGAAGTCTCTTTAACATAAATCCAAATTGTTGATTTTTAAATAACCTTCTCTGTAGTGCATCTTATGAAATGACTTCTAGAGACTTGATCGAGGGTCTGGGTAAAATTTCTTCCTGTGGGAGGACTGCCAGGTGTTTTGTAGTGTTGTTCAAAGACACCAGTGCACGCCCGCTCTAAACAGAAATGAGAGCAAGGTGTTTGTCTGCAAACAAGTGCTAAAACCACACAGGCCAAGAAGTTGCTCTACTGGTGACCTTAAACTTAAACATGGTGACAGGTGCTGGAGCTGAGGGTTCTAGTTTTACCCACCCAGCACAGGATGCTGAGAAGAAGAGAAAGAGCTGAGTATTGGGCAAGAAGAAGGCAGTGCTTTCTGTCGATATGGGTCCTGCCGTGTGTACTTACTTAGTGGTGAGGATACACCTTACACCTTAGATATGGCATTTATAATTTAAATCATCTACGTGAGTTTTTTTCTTTTTGTGCAACACATCTCCTCTTCTTTGTCAGCTTATCTGGAAAATCTTACCTGACTCCTCTGATCTTTGCCCACTCAAGTTTGCAGGCCACCTGAGCCTCACGTGGTGTCTTATGATCATTTGTTCACTAACTCTCTTTCTTATTGGTCAGTGAGCTCCATGACATTGAAGACTTTGTTTTACTCATTTGTTGTTGGTGCCTATCACAATGCCTGGCTCTGATGGAGCTCTCAAGAGCTGTTATGCTGGGGGCACTGGGTGAGGTTTTTGGGATACCAAGATGAGTGTGACTCCATTGTGTTCTCAAGGAGATCACGACCTAGTTAGGGGATAGACACACCAACCACTGAGTGTCACATAGTGTAAACTGTTTGTCTAAAAGATTTCACTTATATGTGGAATCTAAAAAAAAATGATACAAAACTACAATGAGGTATCACCTCACACCGGTCAGAATGGCCATCATCAAAAAATCTACAAACAATAAATGCTGGAGAGGGTATGGAGAAAGGGGAACCATCTTGCACTGTTGTTGGGAATGTAAATTGATACAGCCACTATGGAGAACAGTATGGAGGTTTCTTAAAAAACTAAAAATAGAACTACTATACGACCCAGCAATCCCATTACTGGGCATATACCCTGAGGAAACCATAATTCAGAAAGAGTCAGGTACCACAATGTTCACTGCAGCTCTATTTACAATTGCCAGGACATGGAAGCAACCTAAGTGCCCATCAACAGATGAATGGATAAAGAAGATGTGGCACATATATACAATGGAATATTACTCAGCCATAAAAAGAAATGAAATTGAGTTATTTGTAGTGAGGTGGATGGACCTAGAGTCTGTCATACAGAGTGAAGTAAGTCAGAAAGAGAAAGACAAATACTGTATGCTAACACATATATATGGAATCTAAAAAAGAAAAAAAATGATTCTGAAGAATCTAGGGGCAGGACAGGAATAAAGATGCAGAGGCAGAGAATGGACTTGAGGACACGGGGAGGGGGAAGGGTAAGCTGGGATGAAGTGAGGGAGTAGCATGGACATATATACACTACTAAATGTAAAATAGATAGCTAGTGGGAAGCAGCTGCATAGCACAGGGAGATCAGCTCGGTGCTCTGTGACCACCGAGAGGGGTGGGATAGGGAGGGTGGGAGGGAGACACAAGAGGGAGGGGATGTGGAAATATATGTATACATATAGCTGATTCACTTTGTTATACAGCAGAAACTGATACACCATTGTAAAGCAATTATACTCCAATAAAGATGTTAAAAAAATGATACAAAGGAACTTACTTACAAAACAGAAATAGACTCACAGACATAGAAAACAAATTTATGGTTACCAAAGGGGGAATGGGAGAGGGATTAATAGATACACACTACTGTATATAAAATATATAACCAACAAGGACCTACTGTATACACAGGGAGCTATATTCAGTATCATGTAATAACCTATAATGGAAAAGAATCTGAAAAAGAAAAAAAGTATATGTATATATATGAATCACTTTGCTGTACACCTGAAACATTGTAAATCAACTATATTTCGATTAAAAAAAATGAAAGCTATGGCAAATATATGTCCTGTGTTAGATGGAAGAAATAGCATGATACACATGATATGGTAAATATAATGTGATAAGTCCCTGCTTTCAGGAACCTGCTGTTTGCTAACCTGGACTTCATGAATGTGCTTAGTACGTAGTGCAGCCAAGTGGAATGGAAAGTCTCTGGACAGTCCAAACACCTCACATCAATGAAGATTCATTGGGCACTCAGTGTGCAAGCTGATGTGTTTTGCAAGGTGCAGAGTGTAAGCATAGTTTCTGCCCTTAGGGTAGTTATCTTCAGACAGGAAAACAGGATATGAAAGCCTTGAAAGTAAGCTTTTTTTTAAAGAAAAGACTCCATAAGCACTAACAAGGAGGTCTTTGGTGAAGTATCAGCTGGACAATAAGTGTGATGTATGAGGTCCATATTCTTCCACTTCAATAGGTATTATCTGCCCATCACATCCTACAGAACGATCTAGCTGAAAAAGATGTGGAATGAGCAGGTATGTAGACACAAAAAACACGGGCTTCTAAATGTAGGGGTAGTTGGAATGCTTCTCCTGGGTTTCCTAAGGAGATGTCAGCAGCACTGGTGTTGTTCAGAGTCAGTTCAGTGTATGTTATCTGAGAACATGAATCACAGGGTAGGTAACCATTCCTGCCAACGCAGCAAGAGTACCTTTGTAAACCATCATCCCAGAAAGTTTATTTCTGTCACTTTGTCAGCTTCCACTGGTAAGAAAGTATGATTCTGAAGACTGCTTATAGTTTTGGAAATAGATGTAATGCTGTTTTGACAAACTGAAGATTTGTCTAGTGGGTTTGGGGAGTAACTTGGTGCCACCCCAGAGTCCAGAGGTATTGGTGACGGCAAAAGTGTTGACTCAGTTAGTACCCTGCCCCCTGCCGAATTCACCACCTACTTGTGGCAGCATCATGGTGTTGTCTTACTACCTGTCATCAATACAGAAAGGTAGTTACCAATACCTCCATTTCTCCAAAGAGAACATTTAGATTCACAGTGGTTCAAGTCACATGTCAGTATGAACCGTATCTATAGATCTGTCCCATCTGGCATTCAGAATATATGCTAGAGAGCAATTAAAAGAGAGCCCTTCTTTTGATTTTGCAGAGTCATTTAGCCAGGGCAGGTGGCTATGATTGCTACAGAATCAAAGATTGGTGTGTCCATTTTGGGACAGTAAGCTGGTGGGAACCACCAGAACTATTCATTTATTTATTACCTGATGAAAGGGCTACTTTTAAAAATGTAAAAAATATAGAGTGAAAACTGAATCAAAGGGTAGCTATAAATGGATTGGGAAACAAGAAATGAACATGTGAGGATGGCTTTAAATGAGAAATGATGACCTCGTCTTCACTACATGGAGAGAGGGATGAGGCAGCCGTGGAGACTGGAAACATCACGTTGGGAAGGGGATGGCAAGAAAGGTGTGGAAGCTCATCGTTTCCACCAGCCTTTCATCGCACAATGCAGGCTTCTGACTTTAGCTCCAGACTGGTGTCATTTTAGCTCAGTTTGGATTGTTCCCTAAACATTTCACATAATCTAGTAATTATGTCCTTTTGGATTTGATCATGAATGTGTGCAAGATTTTACTTTCTGTTTGCCAAAAAGTGTTAAAGTAGAAATAACACATTATTTTTGGAGCAGAAACTACCTCTTCTGGCAATCTTATCAAGTGACTAATCTAAGTGGTCCTTAGATTCAGATGAGAGAAGAAACGAGAAAAAAAATCATTTTTACATGGAGTAGAAATATTGTCCCCCTTGAAACTGAAAGCCGGGGGAACTCAGCTGATTAAGACCAAAGCTTTAATTAAAAAACAACAGCAACAAAACTTTATTGAGATCTAATTTACATTCCATAAAATTCACCCATTTTTAAGCATTCAATTTAATAATTTTTGGCAAATGTACTGCGTTGCCCAGCTGTCATGAAAATCCAGTTTTAGAACACATGCACCACTCCAGTAAGATCCCTGGTGCCCTTTTTTAGTTAATCCCCTTTTCCATTCAGCTATAGGCAACCACTAATATACTTTAGATTTCTATAGATTTGACAAAGGCTTTACTTTAAGGAGAACAAGATAGACCAGGAAGATTTTAGGTTGGATTTTGGTGTCTCTGGCCTCAGAGGTGAGGTAGGGATGCTAGCTATGAGCTCAGGTATTACAGTCTGAATTTTGTAAATCTTTTGATTTTTACCTGTTGTACAAGAAATGGCCTTGGGCAGTGGAAGAAAACAATACTTAATATGAATTTGTGAGGAAAAATTCACAAGCTCAAATGTGGAAATCCGTGAGAGGTTTCTCAAGGTTATAGCCAAGTTTCCCTGGAAAATGGAAATATTTTCAGAGTTCTCTCACCTGTAACCACACCAAGGACATTCTTTGCTGGAAGCTTCCCACACACTGAGCCAGGTTACTCCATGTCAGTGGACGCCAATCTTCCCCAAAATCACCCGAGGTCACACTCTGGCCAGAGAAAGGACCAAACCATCTCAAACTACTTTTTAAAGAAGCTTCTCAACTCTCTCTGGCAGATTTGGAAGCAAGGATGCCCTATTCTTTATTTTCCATTCAAAGTCTGTTCCACTCCTGCTATAGTCAAAATCAAGCCTTCCAAATCTCCAAGAAGGCTTTAATATCCCAGTAACTCTCCCTTCTCTTATTCATCCATTGAACAAGAATTTGTCATTGTGAGCATTGTTCTATTCTGGATGATAGACAGAATAAGAATAAGAAAAAACTTTTCCCAGAAGTTTCCCAAAAGTTGTTCTCCAAAAGTTTATGTTTTAGTAAGGGGAGAGAAATAATAAACAAATAAATAAGGTAAATTCAGACAGAGGTCGATGATAGAAAGTAATCAAAGCAGGGTGTTAGAAGAGGCATGATTGGTGATGCAAGATGGCAGAGCTAATATAAATAGGGGATCAGGAGAAACTTCTACAAGGAAATGGACATTTTAGGTTAGACTGGAGTCACACAGGGAGCCAGCCAAGAGAAGATTTGCTAGATGGGCATTCCAAGCAGAGAGCATAGTGATTGCCAGAAGTAGCAGGGCATGAGCGTGTTGTGTTTGAAAGACCAAAGCAAGATTGGTGTGGCTGCGACTTGAGAAGGGAGAGAGTGATCCAAAATGAGATCTGAGAGGCTGGGACCCATGGCATTTGGAATTTATTCTAAGTTAAATAGGAAGCCATGGGGCAGAGGGAAGAGGGGTAGTGATGTGATCTGATTAATAACACTTAATCCAGATTACACTAAGGGCTGGGTGTAAAATGGAATCTGTCTCATGTGAGGAAGCTGGGAGATCCATTTGGAGGTGATAATGGCAGTGACTTTTATTAGGATCATAATGCCTTCTGGTAGTCTCACATGTTGATTCTTTACATGATGCATCCTCTCTTCATTCTTTGTGCATCCGTTAGTGACACACCTTCTGCTTTATTTCCTTTTTTTTTTCTTAAATAGTCTTCATGGAATTGGCTAAATTACAGTGAGGATGACTTTGAATCATTGATCAGAAATGTTCTTAGAGATAATATAGTGCAAGCTCCTTATTCTGGAATTGAGGCAGCTGAGGTCAAGAGGAAAATCAGTGACTTGTCTGAGTTTATACATCTAAATAATGATGGAGCCAAGAGTAGAACTCAGGACTCCCGGTGTGTCATTGATTGCTCCTTCCCCTACGGTCTAGCCTGGTTTCTATGCTCAAAAAATATACTCATTTTAGTATTCTGTGATGTGAGGGTCAGATGGATGGGTCAGTGGAAAAAAGAGGCCTGAGCTAATAGGACAAGCTGGCAGAGTCGATCATTGTGCCAACCCAAGGTGATCAAAATGCCTGAGCAAGGTTGGCGGAGAGTCAGCAAATCGACAGGACTTTAAAAGGTCAGAGTGATGATGAAGACAGCAGATGGACAGAACAGTCAGGGGCAAACGCCAGGCAGGGAGCAGATGAACCTGAGCCTGTCTGAGGGCTTTACAGGACAGTCAGCAGATGGGCTGCATCGGAGCGTGGGGCGCGAGGCACTGTCATTGACACTAATTACTCGTGATGGAGGTCTTTGCAAAACATGGGGGGAATGGTCTTATTTCATAGGACATTTCCTGTAACTGTGGACAAGTTCACAACAGCTTTGTATGTTAAATGCACTCGATTGAGGAAGCGGGAGGTATTTGCAGTTTGCCCTTCCCCCTCTCATTCCCTGTTTGAGATGGAGAGATACCATTTAAGGCCTGCCACAGTGCCCAGCCGATGGCATTTCTTTTGAGGATTGCACATTTTCACAAATTAAAATTCCGTTAAAGGTAAAATACTCAGAAGTGAAACAATGCATAACCTGACAGATGAGGAGATTTTTGTAACACAAATTGGCAGGTAAAACAGGAGATTCAGACATGGAAAAGACACCAAAACTGTCACAGCATCTCTGTTGGCACAGTTGGATACCAAAAAAAAAAAAAAAGAAAGATGGTTATCTGTTAAATATAATGAGTCTGAACAATTATGAGATTCAATAGAAAGGCTATAATTTTTACCTCATCAGAAAGTACTAGATATATAATTTAGCATTTTAACTCAAATGCTAATTTTTTTTGTGAGCAGTTCTAATGGCCCAAGTGTGGTGTTGGGTTCTGGTGAGGCAAACAAATTAAAACTTTTTTTTTTTTTTTTTTTTTGCTGTACACGGGTCTCTCACCGTTGTGACCTCTCCCGTTGCGGAGCACAGGCTCTGGACGCGCAGGCTCAGCGGCCATGGCTCACGGGCCCAGTCGCTCTGCGGCATGTGGGATCTTCCCGGACCGGGACACGAACCCGAGTCCCCTGCATTGGCAGGCGGACTCTCAACCACTGCGCCACCGGGGAAGCCCTACAAATTAGAATTTTATCCTCATTGTCTCTCTTGCCCAACACACCAATATATAATTTTATTTCAGACTTAGAAAAGATCATTTAGTTGATTGATACAGCAATAAAGTCATTTTAGATCAACCGAGATAAAAACCTTGACTCAAGTGTCTGTTTCACAATAATCTTCCTTCTCAAGTTACCAAGACCTTACTTAAATGACTAAAGTATGGCACATAAAATTTGTTCCCTAGCAAAACTTTCACTGATGGAAGGCTGTAACGGATCTGAAGGCATTTCCATCTTAAAGTGTCATTTTGATTCTGTGGAAATCATGGGAACCGATTTACTTGTTTGTTTCTTGGTAGTTTAGCTATTTCTGATGTACATGTTCTATTATGGGTTCTTCCATCAGCAGATCCAGAGATCAGGATTGAGGAAATGTAATTTACTTGGGAGGTGCAGGAAAAGCCTATGGGGAGAGAGGAAGTGATGCAGGAAAAGGAAGGCAGCCAATAAAGGTGAGCTATTAAACCAACATTGCAATGGGTGTCTGGAAAACGGTGCAAAACATACAGTACATCGAATCTCAAGACATTGATTGAAGACAGCCCTGCCCCGGGAGTATTAACTCCTTAGCACTTCTGGCCTGCCATGCAGTAGCACATCTGGGCAACCCACCTTTCCATCATTCCAGAAACAAAGGTCAGCCACTGGCAATTGGCAGTCAGCCTACTCCCAGCACACAGAATGGCCCCAGGAAAACTCAGGGGCCATTGACATCCCCTACTACACCTGGTTGGTCCAATTTTAGATTATCTGAAAAACTGAGTAGAACAAAGTTAACTCCAAAAATGTTGGCTCTCTTTTTAAGCCATTACTTCTGTCTTTTCCCCTTATCTATAGTCTAATCAAGAGATTTGAATTCCTTCATCTTTCTATTTATGCTCTCTCCCTGGAAGAAATACTCCGGGACAATCAGGCAGTGGGCAAAATGAGAAGAAACAAAGCTACTTGAATGATTCATAAACTGGAGAAGCAGACCATGCATAATCAAGAGTTGTCAGAATAGGCCTTTGTAACTAAGAGGATGCTTTAGATATTTCAGCTGAATATAAGAACAAATCAACTAGAGCTTGTGTCACTGTCATAAAGTCACACATGTAGTAGGCATCTCCATTTGAATATGACACTTTTAGGCAATATAAAAAGCAAGTCAAACCAATGTGCTCCTTTCCCCCTGGAGTCTAAAATCTGAATAAGACACTTATATCCTGAAATGCATATAAAAGCATAGCCCAGGGTGCACAAAAGCAAGCGCCCCTAATGGCCATGAAGGTAAAGTGAGTGAGAAAGCGAGCCAGGCGTAATATGACAGATAGTAGGTAACACTTATCCTCATGGTCAAGAATATAATGTGAGTGGTGGCATCTTTTGTAAAATGAAGAACTTGAGCTCTGTCTAAAGCGTACAGGTTGCCCTGTGGTGATGTGGTCCCAGTGGTTTTGGATCAACTGAACTTTCCATAGTAGGTGTATGGATGCTCATGTGACATTGTTGAAAGTTTTAAATGAGTAGGTAATTCATAAACATTGAAAACACTATGAAGCTCAGATAAAACACATTTTCTGAACAAATTCAACATGCAGGCCAAATTTAGCTGGAGGCCTCTGATGCAGAGAGAAGTATGAATACTAGATGACTTCCACTGCTGAATGTGGAAGAGGTGTGTGTGTGTGTTTGTATAAGACAGACAGAGAGAGGGAGGGAGGGCGGGAGGGAAGGGAGAGAGAATCATCTTTGTGCTCATGATGAATATATATATATATATATATATATATATATATATATTTCTATATGTGTATAAATATATGCATACATATTACTGAAAACAATGAACTAAGTATATTTTCTGAGAGGATGAGTAGGGAGGATATAAAGATAACTATTTTCCATATACTCCCGCCATTTCAATCATGTTTCCACTTCAAGACCAACTCTGCCATTGCCACATCACTGACTCCTTGCCTTTATCAGAAAAGATTTTTGCAAGAGGGGTTTCTTGGTGTGTAGGCAGATTTGGAGGGAAATCCATAACTCGATAGGTCTGGCATAAGGTAAGAGGTTTACACTGCTCATTTTGTGAGAGAGAGGAAGGCATGGAGAGGCTTGTAAGGACTTTGGATCGTAGCTTGAGAATAGAAACAGCATATATTGAGAGTTCCTGGGTGCTGAGTCCTGAGATAGATATTTTCCCTTTGTTATCTCACTTGGTTCCAACAACCATCTTGTATGGTGTTAAGGAACCATTTTGGAAAAGGGAAAATACACCCCTCTATTTATAGCTGTACACAAAGACCTAGAATTTAAACAACTTGCTCCAGATTATAGAAATAATACACATTAAGCACCAAGGCTCATATACAGTTCATACTCCTTAAAGTATGCATGCAACCCTATACATATGATTTTCTAAGCAGCCAAAATTGTTTACATTTTCCAGAAAGTAGGGAACTAGGCATTAATTTGTATTTATGTGTGATATTCCTGTTTGGAATATAGGTTGATAAATGTTGCTCGTTTTGGGGACTTTCGGTAGAGCTTGTACTTTTCATGGTGCCTGACCTAACCTGACTGCATTACTCCCATGACCCGTTTGCCTCTTGGAGTCTTTCCAATGGGTTAGGTAGATTTTTCAGAGCAATGTGTTAAGCCATCAACAGACATCTCAAGCATTTCAAAACTTGGCCCTGGAGTAGAGGGGGAGGGTCGGTTCTCCCTAACCCAGGACTTCATGGCTGAGGATGGCTGTCTCAGAGAAAACTGTGGTGGAGACTGTGACCAGAGGTGGGAAATTGATGTTTGCCAGTGGCTCTTGAATGTGATGTGTCACCAAAGCAGCAAAAGCTGGGAGAGAGTTGGAGGTGGAGAAGGGGAGATGGATAGATTGTAAGTAGTAAAGCCAAAATCACAGAGAGAAGCAGGAACCAGCATCCCTGAGAATGGAGAGAGTAACAATGCTTCCTCATCTCTTGCTCCTCTGAGATCAAGCTCTTCGTCTTGCCTATATTTCTGTTCTATTTCCTAATTCTTCCAGTAAACACCTATTTTTAATTCATACTAGTCTTGAGTATGTTTCTGTTTCTTGAAATGGAATGACCCCATTTAAAGGGGCATTTTTTGGGGAAGTGTGATGTGAATCAATATGGAAGCCATCGTTTTCCCCATACTTGGGAAAAGAAGATGATTGGCAAATAATGACTTGTCCTGACTTCATCATCTTAAGGACCCCAAATCTCAAGCATCTCACTAAGAAAGAAAGGTGGTTGTTACCTGCTTTTGTCCTTCTCATTTTAGTGAGGAAATTGAAGGAAAAAAAACTGGTTGAAGGTAAAATTCTACATGCCATATTGCGTCAACTTTTTTTTTGAGCCCTCATTTTAGATCTACCAACTGATTTTTCTCCTAAAGGTTTTAAGAAATCAGCTTTGTTTGTTTTCTCCATTTCATATAACATTTTGTATCTTTGAACAGCAACATAAAATTTTAAAATGTGATAGTGTTATTTTAAGTTACACTAATTTTTAATGTATTAAAATTTTTAATGTATGAAACACCTCTGCAGAGATGCTGCTAGAGCATCTATTTTCCCTGATCTGTCTGTGCACAAGGTTAGCAGACAGGAAACAGTTACTTCACCATTCAATAGGTAATTGGAAATGACACTGAGACTATTTTACTTACTAACAAATGAATCAGGCTGTGTTTTTAACATGTGATTTAGAAACACACTAAGACCACAGATTGGTTCTTTTAGTAACATAATTTCATCATTAATCAGTCAGTATTCATGGGCCACCTTTTGAAAGAGTGTGTTAGATGCCAAAACAAATACATCTAACAGATGTATAGAAGTGTAAATAAATGATTGAGAGAGCTGTCTTTTAACTTTACTAATGATATACTGTACTCTCTCTAATGTTGGACTGAATTGGAAACATTTATGATTAAACTTTCACAGACTAGAGTGATAGGGGAGTGGGTTATCTTTGTTGAATGCATTTTCTAAGTAGTAATGGAAATTATTTTTTCTTAAATAATTATTGTTGAAAATCTATAATAGTATTCTATTCTTCAGCCTGAGAAAAATAGTCTAGTAATGTAGTCGGTAACTCTGGATTCAATATCTTCTTCCAGTACCACCAATGAGTCCTAATAAGCATCAGGGCTTATTATAAAGTTGAGGAGTAAAATGGACTGTGCTGAATCTGTAATAAGCTGAGAATCTTCCTGGTGTGGGAGTCTGCTTCTCTTTTCTTCCTCCCCATCTCTTCTCTTTTATCTCTTCCTTATCCCACTTTTTCTCCTCTTCTTTAGTAAAAATCCTACTTACAAAATTGTTTTATTGACATTTCCTTTATTCTTGTAAAGCTAGAGTACAAATATAAGACAAAATCCCCATGCTTGAGCAATTTGTTTAATTGGGGCTCAAAGTATAAAATATACAAGTTATGGGCTTGATGTTGAGTGCACGTTGTCATATCCTAGACTCAATGGGGATAATATTTTGAAAATATAAAACCAATGTAGTTTTTTTTATTGCCTCCATACATTGGTTTTCTGCTCCAGCCACTTTGGAAAATAGGAAGCAGGTGGCAGAGGATGTGATGAAGCCCTTGAATCTATGAGAGTAGAAGACCAGAGGAGAAGTAGTAGAAACAAGTGATCTGATACTATGTCCTAGCTTCCCCCCTCCAGTCACAGCAAAATAAAAATGCTTAGTCACAGAGAGGGTCTGAGTTAGTGACTCCTTGCCTAACGTGGTTGCTTTATTTCCTAGAAGTAATTCGGATGTTCCCTGGTGACCTTTTGGGCTTGGGGGAGGAGGCTGAGCTCAAAGCCTGGTATGTACACCCCAGGCTGCAGGATACATAGCTTAAGCCAACAGTTGAGCTGCAGGACATGCTTAGACATAAAGGGTTCCCTTGGAAGAGCAAGGGGTAAAGTGGGTGGAGAAGTGTCCTGGACTGAACTAAGAAAAAAAGCCAGGAATTCAGCAGTCACATCTTAGCAGACAACTTTGCAAGTACTCAGGATGGCGTAGCCTAGGTGAAGACACTGACCAAAGACCCACGCAAAACTCAAGTACCTCATTTAATCACCATGGCATCACCTAAGCTTCCTGCTTCCCTTAAGATGCCATTTTGGGAAGAGGATGCATTAGAAACCCTAAAGCCCTGTAATTTATACATAAAAGACAGAGTTCACTGCCTAAAATAATCTTATCAACAGAAAGAGACTAAAAGACCTACATGGTTGCCTTTAAAACGTCATATTGGGACTTCCCTGGTGGTCCACTGGTTAAGACTCCACTCTTCCACTGCAGGGGCAGGGGTTCGATCCCTGGTCAGGGAACTAAGATCCCACATGCCTCGTGACGTGGCCAAAAAAAAAAAGTATTTTCCTGCTGCCTTAACATCCCGCAAACAGACTGTGAGCACCCCAGCCCGGTGATCAGGTGCCCCAGTGTGATAAGGTGGCCCCTTGCTGCAAGTTCTTCTTCCTACCCTCCTCTGACTTTGATGGAGTGACATTCAAACACGCCAGCGTGGACCCCCCTGACTCCTGATCAAGCCACTTGCTCACAGTTCCTCACGCTCTCTGCTGCCCACCACCTTGGTGCTCCCCCCCGGGTGCTCCCCTCATGGCCTGATGTGACTGTCTCTCTGGGACCTGTGAATATAGTAGGCTTTGTTTTTCCCTGAGCCTCTTCTCTGTCTCCTCTTATGGCCGCACCTGACTGATCATCTCATAAAAAAATATAAAACAATGTAGAAAAAGGAAAAGATGAAGACACCTTCATTAGAAAATTCAAGTTTTTTTGTTCTCCTTGCTTTTAATGGAGTAGGAATATGTTTTCCTGTAACATCTGAGTGTGACATGTATAAATTTCAACCCATAACTCCCAGTGAAGTATCTAAGAATCTTTTCTCTACATCCCATCTGTAGGAGGAAAGGGAGAAGCACTCCTAATGGCAGAGGCTGGAAGATCTTTGTAAAGTGTGTTGAGGAATTTGACTTTAAACATAAAGCTTTTTTATGTAGCAAGTTATGTGGAGTGTTGGATTACATGAACACCCTTTTGAGAGTGAGATAGTCTTTGCTGGCTAGAGTAGAGAATGGCCTCCTGGCATCCATGTACAAACCTGCTTTCATTTACTACATAGGACACTTTGTGGTTCCTTTCAGGAGGATGGGACGTTTGGGTTTCAGGTTCTCAAGTTCTGAGTCTAAAGTTGTTGCAAGAAGCAAAAACATACGTGACAACTTTGAGAAGCTTAAAAGCACACTTGTTGGTGGGTAGAAAAGGAATTAGTGGCATTCCTTCTCATCATCATCTGTTTTATGTTCCTTGAAATAATTCCCATTACACAAGCATATACATACCTGCTTTCCTTTCGTCCAAAGCTTAAGCATGGGGGAAGATTTGGTTCAAGACTCTCCTTCCTGTTGAAGTCTTAGGCACACATCCCATCCCTTCCTTCTTTTCAGTATCTGTTTTCTGCATTTTTAATTTAGGGACTCGTTATATTTTGCCTCAAGAATTGTCAATAGTATTATGAGAGTTTACTGTTTCCTCAGGATAGATTATAAGCCCCATAAAGACAGCACCCATGTCTTACGATGTCAGCCTATCCTTCTGGGCACAAAGGAGATTAACTAGATCTTGGTAACTAAAGCTAAAGCCACATGACTATCCCAAATAAATGTATACAATCTTTTAGAAATTCCTGGTGAACCCTTTTAATCAGCTCTACTAAGCCGTGTTTAATAAAAGGCTGAGTGTGATGAACTTGTGTGTTGACTAAAAAAAAAGAACTAGGAAGGCTCTGGAACACTAGGAAGGTTCTGGATGAAAGTGTGGAGAATGATAGATGAAGTCAGAGATTTTGTTACCTGTTGAATCGTGGTGGTTTTGTTTTATCCTTTTGGCACATCAATATGAACTTGGCTGAACATACCCTAGAAATACTGACAAATTATGACAGCAGGTAAGGGATCAGTTAATTCTCCAAGTCTAAAAGTCTGTTCCCCTCCCCTCCTAGCATATGATTTTGGCATCTGCCTCAGTAGCAAGCTGCTATGAATCTGCAGTGTTGTGAGGGGAAACTCACAATATTTAAGAAATATGAGCATACTGTTTAGATTACATATTTCAAATATTGCACCTCCCCCTTAATGTCTGACTAAAGCCCAGCTGGGAAGTAATTTTGGTTCAGTGGAAGTTGTATGCCAATTTGTATTTTTCAAGTTTTGCTTCAAGGCTCAGTCAAGAGGATCCATCGTGAGCTAACATGCTCACTTTGGCACTTTTGGGGAACGGTCGGAGAACAGTTGGAGTTCCAAATCGAATTGTGTGAAATATTCCAGACTTTTTAGGGTGGATTCCAATTCCATTGGAGAAATTTCATTAGAGAGTTCTATGTTAAGACAGATTCTATTGACTGTCTTTTCAGAAACTGCAACAGGAATGTCTCACTGCAGATATTTTTTTTCTCTCTAGAGGGGTTTGAAACCATTTCATGAGGCTGAAAACAGAATCTTACAGAGTTAGGATGTAATGGACAAGGGGAATACAGTTGCTGCTTATGCTCCCGAAGCTTGCAAAGCAGAAATGTTTACTAAGGTTCCATCACCTTTACTTTTTCCCCTAAGCTGAACTTTTCAAAACTTACGGAGACTGTAATTGAATTTTGTTATGTGATCTAGAAATTGTGGAACTCCTGTCTCTCAGAATTTAGCTTGGGAGCTGTGTTGACATCATAGAACCTGCAGTGTCTCAGAAAGTCTTTTAATGCTTAATCTCACTGAGAGGTAGCATATATATATCTTTTTTTTTGTGGTATGCGGGCTTCTCACTGTTGTGGCCTCTCCCGTTGCGGAGCACAGGCTCCGGACGTGCAGGCTCAGCGGCCATGGCTCACGGGCCCAGCTGCTCCGCGGCATGTGGGATCTTCCCGGACTGGGGCACGAACCCGTGTCCCCTGCATCGGCAGGCGGACTCTCAACCACTGCGCCAACAGGGAAGCCCCGAGAGGTAGCATATTTTAACATGCTTCACAGTTGTAACTGCTGTCTTTAGTACTTAAAAAGGAGGCTCAATCTTGTGAGGTTTGATTATTAACTCTGTTATTATGTTCCTAGTGTACTCATTAAACTGCTTGGTAATGCACCATAATTTATTTTTATTTTTTATTTTGGAAGCATTGTTATAGGTTAATTGGCTCTATATTTTACAAGTTTACATCACTAATATGAATAAAATAATCTGTTGATATTGTTCTTCTGGGATTCTGATTGCATTAAAGAATGACTGGTCCTAATTAAGTTTTCTAGTCTGTGCTAATTACAACAAATAAGACTTTACATAAAAATGTGAAATTGGGCAAAGTAAATGCACTTTTGATCATTAATTAGAGAACTACCAGGCGTACCTTTGCCGATGTTCTTGTTTTATTTTTTAATTTTTAGTTACGAGAAGGAAACCTCAAGCCATTGCATTTTGAGTGGTTCCCATAGTAGTTACAGAAACGATGTAGTTAATTATAAATGTGAGTGATGTTCCCTTATTTTACTCCTCATGAGAACTAAACTGTCCTCAGCTGTTTCTCATCCGCCCTCCAGGTAGTAATATTATGTTTACATTACAGAATGAAAACAGGAGGCTGGAGGTTTTAAGAGCATGTGTTCTATTAGATTGCCTCATTTAACTTTCATGCACTGCAGTCCTTTTCACGTTTGATATTTCCCTGACTTCTTTCTAATGCCGTGGTTTCGTTTGGACTCTCCTGTGTGAGGTGGTAATGATACTTCTACCTGTTCTTCCCTGGTGTGGTGACAACTGACGAAGAGTACAGTTTTGCCCTCAGCACCTGACTTTTTAATAGTCTTGCTTATTAGGAGTGTTGAATTTCATATGTAAATGAGGATAGGGTAAGCAGGCTAGAATCACAATTTCTGGCCACCTACGTCTTTTTCTCTCCTTCTATGGGAAGCACTGAATGAGATGATGCCTTTAAAACACAGCATGGTTCCTGGTTCATGGAAGGGTTCAATAAATGTTAGCTAAGATAATAATTATTGTTTGGATTGCATTGCATTTGCTATTTCTAGAAGTCCAATTTTAGACCAATGAATTGCTTTTGAGCTCAGGAGGAAGAAAGTATTTCAGCAGAATTCTCCAACAATTTCACTCCCTCTTCCACACTTGTGCTGCTTGGAGATGCTTCGAGTTTGGCAGTTAAAATGTTTGCAGAAGCCAAACTCTCTTGGCTGCTTCAACGACCCTGAAATGCCCATTTTGATGCAGCACTAAAGGCTGCAATTCAGAAATAATGCTCAAATCTTTGACCATTTATCTACCTTCTAACTTGAATCCACTTTCACTAAACTACCTGCTCATTCATTTTCTCACACCTACTTACTTTTCTCTCCTATTTATCAATCCAAAGCTATTTTTCTACTTTTCTGACTTCTAATTGCACCTCAATTTCTTTGCTCCCTTTGTTCAAACATTTTTTTTTTTTGCCTTTAAAAATATTTTTCTCATTCGTCAGATACTCTCTTCATTATTTTATACCTATGTATTTTCTGAGGTTGCCCTGTCTTCACTCAAGCTTCTGGTCTCTAAGACCCTCCCTTTTTCCCCCATCTCATTACTGTTATTTCTGACTGAGTCCACATGGCAGCCAACCAGGTATGCGTTTTGCCTTTCACATAGGATTCTCATTTCTAGCTTTGGGGTTTTGTACATAACTTTTCCTTTGCAGTTTCCTCTTTGGCACTTTATCAATAATCCAGTCCCCCCACTGCCTTCTTTAAGTTTCTTCCCAGAATTGCGTTCTTTCAAGAATTTTTTACATCTCGATTATGGGGTATGCCTCCTCAGTTAACTGGAATCATAGACTATTCTAAGTATCTTTGAGATCATGCAGTCAACGCTTCTCATGTTATAGGTGAGGAAACTGTGGTCGAGAGTGGCTGACTTGGGCTGCCCCAGACCATGAGAACCATCAGTGTCAGAACAGGACCTGGGTATCTCTAAACTTCCATGCCCTTTCCTTGCACCTGCTCTATCCCATCATGCATGTGCCTTTCTCCCCTCTCAGTTATTTTGTAAATTCTTGGAAATCAGGAACTATACCTCTGTGCTTTTTGTCTTCCATCATCCTCCATAATATCTAACCCAACTTGAATTCTCTAGAAGGTTCACTAAATGTTGGTAAATGTTCCTAAATGTTGTCTAGCTCACTCTACCAGTTTTATTTTCTGTTTTCTGCCTTAATTTCCATATATTTGATTCCATATCCTTGTTCCCATTTCCTTTCATTTTTTTCCCTCTTTTTTTTTGGCCTCAGTTCCTTCCCCTTCCCACATTCTCATTACTTTTAAAATTATAGTTATCTGATTCATACTAACTTTCCATTTTGTGCTCAGATATCTTTTCTTATATTTCTTATATCATAACTAGATTTCAGTTAGAAGATAAAAGGTAGGTAGTTAATGGCTCTTTTTTTAGCAGGTGGGCAGCAAAAACCAATAGCAGCGTGTGGAGTATGGTTGACATCATTAAGCTTTGTTTATTTATACGGAGTCTGAATAAATTAACCCTCCATGTCTAACTCAAGTCTTTTATCTAGCTGACTGCAGTTGCTTCATGACCTTTTGAAGTGTTTGACATTTTTCACTGGGAAATCTATTTACTCCTTTGTAAATCAGTTAACAACTATATGGTATTGTGCCTAATGGAAAGAGTTGAACTAGATACTGATTTTCTGTGTTGATGAACTGGAAGCATCCAGACATTACTTCTTATAAATGCATAACATGCAAAACTCAAAGATATAATTTGATTGTCTTGAAGTCCTGCTCTTTTAAAACAATATCGAAAAAGGAAGGTTGAAAGTTTTGCTAAGGAAAGTGGGAAGACCATTCCAGGAATGAGAAAAGGCGTGATTTACTGCTTTGGATGGGAGAGAGGGAGCAGGTTACTGTGTTTTCCTGCCTTTAACAGAAATCAAAGAGTGGATTAAAGAGAAAATAGGGTCTAAGAATAGAAGAGTTGCTCAAATTCTTGAAGCCAGTGACCCAACATCTCCTATTTGGTATCAAAAGGAAATATAAGGCAAGACATGGCAACTGTTGGGATGCAAACTCATTAAATGAAAGTGTCTTTTCCTTTGAAGGACTGGAAAGGCTCTGACTTTCATATAAAGTATATTGGGTTAGCCAAAAAGTTCGTTTGGGTTTTTCTGTAAGATCTTATGGAAAAACCCAAAAGAACTTTCTGGCCAACCCGGTACCTTCTCTGGACGACCTTCTTCACATAGAAAGACTCCTTATAATCCCCTGTTTAATCTGTACCTACTCTGTCTTAGGCCTTCCTTTGCGTTTATCAGTTCATCAGTCATCACGGCTAATTCTGGGTGGAGTGTTATCAGTTCCATCTTACAGACAAGGGAAAAGAGTCGCAAAGAGTCAAGCAGTATGTCCATAGTTGACCAATACTTGTGGTAAAACTAAGATTCAACTCTGACATTTATCTGACTTTACAATATTAAATTGTTTTTCTAGGCTACATTACTTCTTGGTGTTAAACATATCGTATAGATTTTATGAACTCTAGTCACAAAACCCTACCTGGTCTGTTCTTTTCCACTGATGCCTAAAAACACACCCTTCCCCTCCCCACCCTCACCAGTGCCTCCTTAATGTAATGGTGCATTTGGTGCAGTTACAACTCTGCCTTCATGTCTTGGTTGTGAAAAAATGGGAAGTCTCTGAAAACTCAACATTAATTAATAATTATGGAGGGAATTATTTTTCCATCAGTCAAAAGAAAACATGTCATTATGTTGAGGGTTCAAAGACGGCTTTGTGTAAAATTAGAAGTGTGCACGTTTACACATTCATAGATTGGGCTGCTGACCTTCATCCACCTTTATCCTCCTTCCCCTGATCCCACACACACACACACACACACACACACACACACACACACGCACATATACTCATCATTGTAGAAGAATCGCTATAAGGTCATGTGGCTATAGCTCTTTATTCTGTAAATCACATTATTCTTAAGGGAACGATTGTTTACTGATGGGTTCGTGGAGGTTACTAAAGTCTTTCAAAGTGCCACCTATGATGGATTAAAAAAAAAAAAGACAGTGAAATACAAAGGAACAGGCTTTCCCCATGAAGGGGAAAATTGCATGTCTGACTCAGATAATTTGTCTTTCTGGAAGATTATGGCTCTGTACCAAACTATGAAGAAATCTGCTTTTAAAATCCCAACAGCCTTCTTTTGGAGAAGTATTGTGATGATGTTGATACAATTTCAAATTCTGTTTAAAATAATCAGCCAGCTACATGGCCATTTTATTGAAGCCAACTATTTGCGTAAAATTTCCTATTTCCTTGTGAATACTTACTCTCAAGAGTACACAGTCTTCATTTTGTTAGGTTTTTAAAATGATTTGAAATATATTCATGAATTCACTGAATTTTTTTGTAAAATGTATTCCAACTTCCTTAGATCACTTCTAAATATCTGTAAATAATTAAATCATCCTATTCTTTTTTTGAGGTTGGATATAATATAAAAGTACCGTTTCCTCATGCGTGAGTGCATTTTATAACTCTTCTTAACTTTTATAAAATACTTTTACAAAATAAACAGTCTTACTAAACAAATACATGTCACTGCTCAGAAAATCCTCTGAAATATGTATATTATATATCAGAAGAAACTCTTTTGCCAATCCCTTAAAGCACTATTTGATACAGACCAGGAGAGCTGGAATGTTTTCAGCCTTTTTAAATGAAAATATGATTTTAGTACTTGGCCAACTTATTTTACCATTTTCCTCTTGAGCCAGCAAATGTTTATGAACAAGTCAGCTGGTGGAGTTGAAAGGTTCTGAAGCCTGCCAAGGCATGTCGGTTGTTTTATGTTTGAATTCCCCAAGGAAAAGAAAAGTAGGGTATGAGCCAGAAAATATCATCCGCTATCTTCTCTCCCCAGGGCAGTAGCTCTGCTTGGCCATCAGTGAAGCTGCCCATCCTTTACTTTGTAGTCACCTTGTGACTTTTCACATCAGTTGAGCTGTGAGATGTTAGAATGCTTGGAGACCAGGCTGCTTGTGCTGGCATGATTGTAGGAAGAAATTGAGATATCTGAGCAGAAGTAATTGTACACCTGTACTGTTGGCAACTCTGTGTCATAATGACTTCTGCAGTTGCCAAGTTTCATGAATTTCAAGTTAGCCAATTAATTTGGCTTCTAGTGTAGAGAAAAATGAACCCACAATCTAAGCTTTTCGTTATACAAAGAGGAAGAAAAAGCTTATTTTTCTAGATTCTTTTGTATATGTTTCAAATAGCACAGTTGTGTTATATTGTTAACTGAAGCTTGTTTCACCTTTAAAAGACTTTTTTTGTCTCTGCCTTAGAATTACACTACATCAAATAAAGTGTTGATTATATAATTTTAGGTGTTACCAGATTGGGGAGAGAACTCATTTGAGATTTTATGTGTGTGTGTGTACACATTTAAAATAAATCATAGAATTTACATCTTTTTCAAATTGTTAAGAAGAAAGACCTGAGCTAATAACAACATTGAATAGAGAACCATTTTCACACCTTTAAATACAAAAGCAATGAGAACTGTCTCAAAAAATGTGCCATCTGAGTTGTTCTAAGGGATAAATATGGGCTGTTTGTGTGAAGCATACGCATTTGACTGTGACATGGCCTGGAATCTGTGTAATGAAAGTTAAAGAATGCTTCTTGTCATCTTCATCCTACTGGTTTGTTTGACACATCCCTGCTATACTTCCTGTCCACCCTCTGCTGCTAATACTGAAAGAGAAAATGTAACCAAGTCTCTCAAGTCCTTTTAGACATCAGCAGGACGTAACTAAATAATGAAATATTTATCTCAGCCCAGGTTAACCCTGTAACAGATATGAATTAATTAAATATCATGTGTCTCATTTCATATTTATTGACCATTTTACATTTTTCAAATTCCAAGTCATCTAGTCTTAGCGTTCTCTATAGTTCTATAGTTATCAAATATTTCTCATAATAGATTTGAATATTTTTGAACCTGCACTCACAGCCGCTATGAAACTGTGATGTCAAAGACTATAATGTAGATAATTTACAGAAAATTTTCCATGATAAAAATGTAAATTTTACTCAAATCTGTATTGTACAAAACATTTTCTTCCTAGCTGTGTAGATGAGAAGCAAGTTAATCTTAGTGTCCTCTTAGTTTTGAAGGTATTACACTTAAATCTATTAGGGTAGCTTAAAATTTATTTTCTGTGTCACATCATTGCATATGACTGATAGTGAAAATTTGCACGCAGACAGTCATTCCTGAGTGTGAATGTGTAGGCTGTCTCAGTTCTAAGATGGTAAACATTCCTGTTATAAAAAGGGGCAGTAGTGGGCTTCCCTGGTGGCGCAGTGGTTGAGAGTCCGCCTGCCGGTGCAGGGGACATGGGTTCGTGCCCCGGTCTGGGAAGATTCCACATGCCGTGGAGCGGCTGGGCCCGTGAGCCATGGCCGCTGGGCCTGCGCGTCCGGAGCCTGTGCTTCGCAACGGGAGAGGCCACAACAGTGAGAGGCCCGCGTACCGCACAAAAAAAAAAAAAAAGGGGGGGGCAGTAGTGAAAGAAGCTGTAGTTGTCAGACATATGTCACATTGAGGGAAAGCCACTTTGTGGGCAGCGTAAATTAGGTTTGAGAAAACTTAGACCACTAAAAGGTATACTAATTATCACAGGAATGTTTAAATTACACTATGAAGCATTTTAACAATTAAGTTTCCTGTGGATTTGAATCACAGTAACATCCAAAAAAGACAGATGCCCGCCTGATGGAGAAGTGGAAGCAGTGGCTGTCTAGCAAAGATTAGAGGTGCCTCATTTAATATGTTTCTATATCAGAGAATAAACGACTCACGAAAAAAAATACAAGGTGGTGGAAGATGGCTTGTAAAATTTGCATCCGTGAGAGAGAAATGAAATCTGCAGCCCGGTCAGACCTTGAATTCTAAACTCAGACCATTAATTGTTGCAGAGGTACAACCTAGTTAGATAAGAATTACAAAGACACTCTTGTGCCGTTTTGGTGGTAACATTAAAAAGCAGAAATTAAGGCAAACACTGCAATAATGTTTCTATAGGGATCATATTGCCAGTGAAAAAGTTGGACAAAGAACTCTATATGTTGAATTCATGAGGCCAGAAGTCTTTTTATTTAACTATTAATCACCTAAATAGCACTTTAAATCCAGGTCAATTGATGTTATCACTAGTTCTTTAAATATCTATGAAACAAATATCCATTGTAAAATATGGAGTGATATGTGGACTACTTTTCTGAGCATAACTGATGTTAGTTGGCTTGGTTTCAGCAGTAATTACTTAGAGGATTCAGCTATCCAGGTAAGTTTTATATGATGTCAAGTCTATGAGGCTTAATGGTTTCCTCTTTAATCCATTCTATTAGCAAAGGCATGAATAAGTATTGTATTATCAGAAAAAGACTGTATCCTAGATTGGACTGGATCAGGAAAATACCCTTTGGCCAAAATTTCTATTTGCAACCCAGAGTGGAAAGTCCTTTCTAAATTCTCTACCCTTTGCAGGGCACTGTTAAATGACGTCATGATAGAGGAGTGGGTGGAAACGCGTCTTAATGAGAATGTCCTTTTGACAGTGAGTTGAACATGTAGAAACACATTATTTTAAGAAACCCATTTTGGAAAAAAATAGTTAAATAAAAAGTAAGATGGAAATCAACTTTAAGGGAAAACTATGGAACAAATTACTCAGCCCTTAGGGCACATTGCATCTTTAGATGTCAATTTGTAAAATGTCTCTGTTAGCTGTTAATAAAACTGAATTTATGACCTATTGGAGAATCAAAAATGCTTGGTGTATTGCTTTAGTTCATCAGATGAAGTATGGCCTCTTGGCATAAGATTAGATTTGAGTATACTCTTTTGTTTGATGTGGTTGCTTTCTCTGTGTGTGTGTATGTGTGTGTGTGTGTGTGTGTGTGTGTCCAAAGTAAAACGATAGATAGAACTCAAATTTTCTACAAAAGCTTATCTTATACAATTTGTAGAACATTTTGTTTCACTTAAATGAGGAGTGCCATAGTAAAGATATTGTTGTTTGTGAAGGTAATAGTGATAGTTCATGCCTTACACCTGTTTTTTACCACTGGCGATATAAGTGACCTTAAAGTGGTCTCCTTTCATTCATTCATTTTTGAACTAAGTCCTTTGTTCCACGTTCACATGCAAACTACAGTGTAATTTCTGTTATTTGAAACATCAGTGTGGTCTGTTCTTAAAGGTTGACATTAAAATGCTTCTGACAGTCTCTAAACCTGAAATGTCACATGGGGCTTTTTTCTTCTGCAGACAGTGAAGAATCAGAATAAGTTAAAAGTCATTGGGAGTAACTTCCTTAAGATTTGATGTGATATCTGGCACCAGAATTTAAGACCCAGATTAATTATGACATAGGAACAATGTTGAGTATCTGAGAGCAAGGGTAGAGAACCACGATTTCCTCTTGTGACTCTCAGGACTGTGGATATAGGTGCTGCTTCTCTAGTGCTTCTCAGGCATCTTAGGTATTGTCTGTTATAGGGCTTAGTGTGTTGGGTTGGCATTATTTGCATGCCTTGAGTCCTTGAGTGTGAGGATTCTTTCTTTTGATCTTTAAGGTCTACATCAGGGTTTCTCAAGCTTGGTACTGTTGACACTTTGATCCAGATCATTCTTTGATGCAGGGCTGTTTCATGCATTGTAGATTGTTTAGTGCCATATCTGGCCTCTATTGACTAGGTGCCAGCACACCCCGCCTACCAGTAACGACAATCAAAAATGTCTCCAGATGAGGACCAGCTCATGGCACATGAGCTGGCACATGGTTGACATTTAGTAAATATTTTCTGAAGCAATAAGTGCAGTTATTGACACATCATGAAACGATTACATCTCTACCGGTGAATGCAGAAGTTTGTTCTGGGTTTGAATGGCTCTGAAAATATTATTTAGTCATGTCAGAGTGGAAAGGCAGCTCCAATTTTCCAACCAATTCTGTTATCTAACTCTCAGTAAATTTGGGTGACTTTCCCTATTGGCCCCCACTGCCCTCCCATTCCCTCAAGTCTCTGCTTGAGGACTTGTAGCTGTGCAATGCCGGCAGACTGCTGACAGTGAGTCATGTCCCTGTGTAGACATCTCCAGCTCATTTTGACTTGAGAAGTGGTGGAACACATTACAATCAGATACAGAGCCATGCATACACACCCTCACAGCCAGCAGATGTGGAAGAAACTAGATATTGGCAGAGCAAAGATAACGCTCCTACTTCAGTTATAGTAACACTGTATGAATCTTTATATCTAAGGGGTCAGTATGTAGTTATAAGAATCTCATCTTCACCTTTCAACTACATGACTTGGGATAATTCTGCTAAGTTCTCTGACCTGCTGTTTTCTCACTGATAAAATTAAAAGAACAGTGGGATCTACCTCCTCTGACCCTGGTTTGGGTCTCTGCTATGCGCTTCCCTCTCACTCTCAGCATTCCATATTGGAATACTCATCACTTGGTTATAATTATTTTTTCCTTTGCTTGCACTCTTGCTGGGCTGTAAGGTGTGTAAGGGGCGGGCTCAGATCTCTCTCATTCACCAGAGTTTGGGTCACAATGCCAGTACATGTTTTTCCTGAAATAAAGGCATGAAAGTGCTTTGTAATAGCATATGCTGTAAAAATGTTAGTAATTGTCATTTATTCATTCAATAGATGTTTAATGAGCACCTGCTTTTCAAAGCTAAGTTGGGGCACTCTCTAAATCCAAAAATACATATAGCAGGGAATAGATGGAAGTGCCTGCCTTCATGGAGCTTGCATTCTAGTGGGTCATGCAGTCAATAAGAACTGAAACCTCTGTTAATCATCTCTCTACTTACCTACCTAACTGCTTACCTATCTCCCTAACTTCTGATAGTTGTAAATGGGTAAGTGCTATGAAAAAAATATAGCAAGATGAGATGAGAGCAATGGAGGGAACTGTTTTATAGAGAGTGGCAAGGGAAGGCTTCTCAGGAAGTAATTAACATTGTAATTTTTATCATTATCATAATTAATATTATCATCAGGGTGATGCTATTAGCCTTTCATTAGGAGAACTTGTACTTTGATTCATCTTCCTAATAGTGATGCTGAAATATTCCTGTTCTCTCACCTGGTTCCCCTTGAGACTAACAGTAGGAAATGGGGTTGGGGGTAGATCTTACCAGTTTGAAATGGAGATTTTGAGCACAGAGTGAATCAAACTTGTGGCCTTAATCAGCCAGTCTGCCTAGGAGGCCCTCTATAAGGAAGCTTTACCTCTAAATTTAGAAGTAAATTTATATACTATTTGTTTCCTAACCACCGCCCCCCGCCCCATTATTTTTGTCTCTGTTGGTATAAAGAAGGCAACTTCAGTGAGCCACTTCAAATCCTTTTCAATTTCTTCTTCTAGCAAGGTTTCTCAGCCTTTGCACTCTTGACATTTGGAGCCAGATAATTCTTTGCTGTGGGTGGCTGTTGGGTATATTCTAGGTTGTTCAGCAGTATCTCTGACCTGTACCCACTAGAGCCCTCTCTCTAGTTGTAACAATCGAAAATGTCTGCAGACATTGCCAAATGTCCCCTGAGGACCAGAGTCAGCCTCAGCTGAAAACAGCTCCCTTTTAGGGACGTTCTCAGTCTTTCCAACTGTTGTATACAGTGCGTCCTATATACAGTAGCTGGAGGCACTGTATACAAGGGCTTTTGCTGCCCCACTTGTGTTTGCTTGTGCAGCACCACAGGCTCCTTTCTCTTCTCCCATCATTTGGATCCTGCCCATCCTTTAAGACTCAGCTAGAACTTGACCTCCTGCGTAAAGCCTCCTCTATGCACTGTAGCCTGTTCCCCCTCTTCTACTTCCGAATTCCTGTTCTGAAGCTTGTCTATTTGATCATTCCCATCTTCATCCATTAGCTGAGCCCACTGTTGTTTATTGAAAGGTTTACATCTTTTAATCTCAACTAGATTATGAATTCTTTGAAAGGACTGTGCCTTAGTCACCTGTGCATCTTCATGAGCATCTAGAAAAAACCTCCACCAACAACCCCATCTTTAACCTGGAGAAGTGATAGATAACATCACTGGTATTGTCTTTATAACAATCAAGCATTTTGGAAAATTATTTTTTGTAAAACTAACTTCTAATGCCAGTGGAGGCTCAGTAACTGATATTGGAGGGACTGAGCTTATAGAACTACTTGTTCTGAAGGAAGATGTTAACCCAGGGTGATCTAGAGTTTGGAGAGTCAGACACTGTAAGTAATGGTCTTCCACCTCAGCAGCAAGGCTCCACCTAATTTAGCTCTTTATGCAAAAGATGGTTATGTAACCATTTAGGACCCTGAAGTAGATTATTATTGGTAACAAGGTAATAAGGTCCTTTGAGGGGAATATATGGAAAGGGTCATCCATTCAGGTAAATCGCACATGTGTCTTTCCAGAAGTTGATGGTTTGGATTAACTTTTGAAGCGAAGGTACATAGATTCACTGGAAGAAAAGCCTGTACATTCTTTCTCTGTCTGAACACAACTTGTTATTCAGAGTGTATCAGTTTGTTCAGTAAATTCAGTACTCATGTGGCATTCAGGTAATTATTGAACATTGACAAACCAAATTCAAGGTCTTTGTAATGCCATTTTAGAAGTGTAGGACAACCACGGCTTTCTGACATCACCTGCTAGCACTTCATGTCTCCTGATGTGTTTCTTCCACTTATGTCGTGATTGATAGCCATCCCTCTGCTTTCAGGTGTACATTTCACAGACTGTGTAGGGATTTCTGAGACACAGCCCTATCTCAGACTTCTCATAAATAAATTCTTTTAAATTGTCAAGTGAATCGTATTATTTCCAAATATAACAACTGGATATAAACTGTCTGTGGTCTAGACTTACCTGTGAAATGCCCATGTGGTGAAGAAGGCCATACCCACTCAGATTCATTTTAGCCATTCAGGATCCTTCTGTATAAAACAAATATTTACTAAATTCATTGTGAGGGTACAGTAAGGGGCTAGGTTATAACCTACGGATTATTTTATGTGCTAGCTGATCCACATGGAACAATTAAATAAATCCTAACCACAACCTTTTGTGAGGTTTCCATTTAGAGGATCCCCCTTTGGGGTACTTGTCATTTCACAGAACCTTCTTTAAGATCTTTCCCCAGCCCGACTCTCCATCTCCCTCTGAGAGGGCTCTGGGGGCCAGGCTGGCGTGTGTGTGACTTGCTGCCCCTAGGACAGAGCTGGGCACTCAGGTGCTCTCCTGGGAATTAGAAATTATGATTCACAGAAACTAGTCAGCCTCTTCTAGTAACTAAATGTTAACCCGGGGGTCATGGAAAGCCACAGTTCATCAGTTTCCTGTTGGGGAAGCAGAGGATGTAGAGGAGAAAGTAAAGCAGTGGTCAGGAATCAGAGACTTTGAAAGAGTAATTGCTTTCCACCAGCTTTCTGGTTTCTGCTTCCCTTCCCTGGGGAGACCTGACTGCATGTCCTGCCAGCAGGTTCCATGCCATAATCCTCATTCTGAAAACAGTCATCTTCTTCTGCTTGGGCTGGTTGACTGGGTTTCTGCCAGCCACAGAGACTTGAAAGAAATTATTTCCTCTGTTTTCCTAATGAGAAAAGTGAAGCTTAAAGAACCTAGTAACTCACCCAGAGCCATGCAGCTCGGATGTGGCTGAGTCAGGATTCAAGCCCTGTGCTCAATATTCACGTGTCACTGAAACTACTTTTGTGGTCCTGGTTTCCATCAGCACAGGTTAGTGTGGCTGCAAATAATTTTGCAGGATAGATGTGCTGTGAGTGGTCTTGGGATCAGACAGTTGAGTGATGGTGGTCCTTACTGTGGTGCTGCTGTGCCTGCGTCCAGCTGGACCCTTTGCTTAGGATATGTCTCCACTCCTGCAGGCCAGGATTCACAGCTCTCTTTGTTGTTTTTCCACAAAGCTTGGAGCCATGCCTGCTTACTTAAAGCCAGTCATTCCCTCAGCTTAGGGTTTTCAAGGATTTTCAGCCCTGGAGTACTTTTATTTGGTCCATGAAAATGTAAATGCCTGTCTTAGTCTGCTCAGGCTGCTATAACAAAATACCCATAGATGGAGTGGCTTAAACAACAGGGCTTTATTCCTTACAGCTCTGGAGGCTGGGAAGTCTGAGATCAAGGAGCCAGTGTGTTTGAGTTCTGGTGAGGGCCAGCTTCCTGGCTGGTGAATTGCTGCCTTCTGGCTATATCCTCCCATGGCAAGGGGGGATGGGGGGTGTGGGGAAAGGGTGAGAGAGACAGAGCCAGAGAGAGGGAGAGGGAGAGAGAGAATGCTTACTGGTCTCTTCCTTTAAGGGCACTAATCCCATCATGAAGTCCCCATCCTTATGACCTCATCTAACCCTAATTCCCTCCCCACATCCCTCTTCCTAATATTATCACATTGAGGATTAGGGTTTCAACATAGGAATTTTAGGGAGGTCAAAAACATTCAGTTCATATCAGCACCCTGGACTGGAAATGTTCTCTATCCAGTAAGGGAGAGTATATTCCCTAATTAATTTCCATTTCACGCCCTCATTAATTTACAGGAAAACATACCACACAAATACTTACACACTGCCACCACTCTTTGATGCTTTGCCCAGGCTTCTCTGGTCCCCCTTTACTGCTCCCCATCCAGGCTGCTTAGCATCTGCCTCTCCCTCATCTGCTCCCTCAGGGCCTTACCTGATTTTCATGGTCATGACAACAAGGGCTGCCCTGACCCAACCGGGAACTGCCCTGGTCACTTCATCACAGTCATTCAGAGAGGTTGGCCCCCCATGATCAGACCTCTGCCTCCCTCAGACCTCATCTCAAGCCATTTTCTCCTTGTTTTCTGTGCTGTAGTCTAACTAGATATCTTCTATTTCCTTACCTACATCATGCTCTTACTTCTTGTCTCTGGAGCTCTGACCACACCGTTCTCTCAGCCTGGAGCACTTCACCTGCCTAACTCCTCACATTTCCAGGCTCAGTTTTATCTGCACTCCCTCAGAGAGGCCTTTTCTTACTCCTGGGCTTGATTCTGTTCCCTTGAATCCACTTTTATCTCCTACTTCGTCTGTCATATCACCACTGCTTATTAAAATTACTTTTAAAGTATCTGTTTCCCTTATTAAACTGTGAACTCCCGCGGGCAGTGACCATATCTCTTGCTCACTCTTGTATACCCAGCATCTATCACAGATAGGAGTACAGCGTCATAATGATGATAACTGAAGTAGAGGATGTCAGTCTCATTCTAAGAACCAGGTATCCAAGAAATGTGGCCTTTATTTATTGCTATGAGTCAACATATTTCTGAACTCTGAGTTACTCTGGTGGACTATTAGGAAATTCAACTTGGTTAGACTTGGTTGTGCCATAATATTGGAAATTTTCTAGTTCTCCCTTATCTCTCATGTGTCCGCAGAGGTTACTGCTGAGACAGCCATTGTTTCTGCAGCTTTCTGGTGCTTTAGTGTCATGAATGGCACTGGAAATCATTGGTGAGGATGGATACCTCAAGGCCTTCCCAGCCACCTCCCTTGACATACCATATTTCATATGAAATTCCATATGAACTTCATTCTTCCTTTGTCATGCCGTATTTCTTTCCTTGAAGGTAATTTTTGCCTCCCTGGGTACAGTCAGTGTCGTAAGAGCTGAGCCCTTATTATTCTAGAATCCAAGACCTCTCTGTACCATTACCTGTACTTTAAAGTTTCTTTCTAATTTCAGGAAACCTCTCTGTGCCTCCTGCTTCTCTGACTCTTTATCTCTTCCCTAACACCAGCCACTCTCTTTTTTCTTTCCAAAGTAGACTTCAGTGTCCTATAAAGTTCAGAATCGAAACTAGTAGCACAACAATCAGTTCCCCTTCCCTTGAGATCAGGGAGGGCTTAATCATCAAAACCTCCTGGCAAATGAAGAGAAGTGGAAATATTTGTGTTCCTTTCTTCTAGCACAGCAGTGAATGGTAAAACAAAGGAATTAAATCTGCATAATAAAGGAGCCCAAGTGTTCATATTCTGCTACTGTAGCGTTTGTTGAATGCTTACTATGTGTCAGACACTCTGCTAAATGCTTTACGTAGAAAATCACATGTCATCCTCACAAGAACACTTTGAGGTAGGTAATAATCTCATATGTGAGGATACAGGCTCAGAAAGGTTAAGTCATGTCCTAAAGTCACTGAAGAGGATTCCTCCTCAGCCAGACATACCTCAGAGCCTGCAGTATTACCTCTGCTGCTGTTTCCCTTCCAAAGACTGATAAAGATTTGTTGAATGAAGAATTAGATAAAAGAGACCCTTGAGAGCTTTCCTAACCACCTAATAATAAAAATGAATTTTTACCAGCAGCTTTTTGCAAGCAGGTAGCCCTAATTTTATTTTCTAAAGTAAAAGAATAACAACAAATATGAGAGTTTCAGGGTATAGAAGAATATAGTATCCAGTAGACTTTGGGAGACATTTTTGACAAATGTCACCATCTCTCTCAAACTACATCTTTTAGAGAGCTTCAATTTTGACCTCTGTTTGGAATGATGGTGCATATACTCTTACTCACCTCCATGCTAAGTTGGACAAACATTGACATCTGAGTGTGAAACGCTGTCACTACTCCACCCACCTTTCTGGGAAAACTGATCTGCAAGGCTCCTGGCAGGGAGAATGGCCATAGTTATTTCTCTCTTTATATCTGTGGATTCTCATGGGAATCACCAAGGTTTATTTCATTAAGACAACTGTCTGTACTTGCACAAGGAGACATCCTCTGAGAATATTAAGTGGTATGTGAAGAGTGTCTAGACATGTTAATGTACCTTCATGTCATCCTGCCATGTGAATTAGACCACAGTCCTATAGACGGGCTTCTTAAATCAGAAACCACTGGTGTTTCATATCAGCCTCTGCATTAATCAAAGACAGAGTGTAAATACTTTTGCAATTGCTCCTAAATCTTGAGATTGATATGAAAGATAGTGCATGCTTACAATCCTTTCCCCAAGATGCTTGGGGCCAGATGTTTTTCAAAATACAGATGTTGTGAAAATGTAATAGAGTGCATGTACACTTTATGTTACAATCCCCTCACCCAGTGCACTGTATCAACCAACCAGAGTGATGTTTCCACAGCAGGATATGACTGTTCACTTCAGGTGGCACTTTCTATCAGATTTTACTGCCAAATTCGAAGATCAGGTGTGGCCCTCAAATGAGTTGCAAAATCATTTATTTTCACAGCTTTCTGTACTGTTAGCATGTGGATGAGAGATTGTGGACTTGTAGTATGTATCCACTGTTATTAACCGAGAGAAAACCAAAAACATGTAATAGTAACTTGAGGCAAAACTGGAGTTGAAAGAGAAGGCTCTGTGTGTTTTCTGTTTGTCTCTTCTTGTAAGAAAAATTTAATTATTAGCAGGGATGGAACCAATTTGGGGAAGAGCTTAGAAGAGAGACACATACCTTTGAGAGAACAGGAGGACCAGGATGGCCAACTCTTATGCAGGAGGGGGAGAGTGTGGGCAAACGGCTGGCTTGTATGATGTGAACCGAGGCAGGACATGGAGGTCAGCTCTGGTACCCTCGTCCTCCGTTATCACAGGGGCCTGGTGTTATCTCAGTGTTAGAGGGGCAACCTTTGGGCTGGAAGGGGCAGATGCTGATGTGTGCATCAGACTGTCAAGTGGAAGAGCAAAGCAGAGGAGGCAGCTGAAGTGTAGATTTCTGGTTCTTAAACTTTTGACTTCAGGGCATCCCTTATGTTCTGTCAATTGTACAGGCCTTATTAGTCCCTCGGGTGTTGTGGGCCCTTCTCCACTCGATGCGATACGACGTCTTACCCCATAAGATGCTTCTGTGGCTTTTTCACTTCTAGTTTGAAAAGCTGCAGAAAACCATGTTTAACTTCTAAATATCTCATCAGAAAGGTATATCCAATTCCTTTTTCTTTAAATCCTGAGAAGTGGATTAAAAATTAATGCTGCATTTTAGCTTGCACCATTGTAAATATATTTCCAAAGTTTCTGGTGTGTGAGACTCAACAAGAGAAATTATTAACATCTATGAGGCCGAAGAGGTTTTCTGTCTTATTTTCATCCTAACTTTCTTTGGAGTAGATTCTCCCCTTTCTTCAGTCAAGAACTCTGATCTTTTTCAGCATCTTTAGATGTAGATCTCTGTTGCTGTGCATTGAGAAAGTGAGTCTTCAGAGTTCTCTTTTTTTAAAAAAACAGCAATCTGTCCTTAAAATGTATGGAAAATGCATTATAAATGCATTTTATTTCACTTTAGAATAAAATATTATTAAATTCAAATTATAGCACACAAAATTTTAAGCTTTGGAAAAATTTCAAAAAATACTTAAAAATATTGTAAAATAAGGCAACACAGTATACTTACCTCTTATTGTGTTTCCGTGTAGGCAGAAGAACATTTTTAAGATTTCAAAACAATGACTTATTGGTAGGTAATGAGGTTACAAAGATGATAGCAGGTAGAACCAAAGAAACGTCATAAGAGCACAGCAGTAGTACTGAAAACAAGCTGAGTTCGTCTCTGGAAATGTATATAGCTATACTCTAAACACTGAAAAATTTTGGAAACACACAAGGATGCATAAGCACTCATTTATACTCTCAGGGTGATGCTGTCATCAAACAAAATATAGCTTCTAGAAGACTCCATTTTATACTTAAAAGTTCAGGTTACAAAGTTGCAGGGAATTCATGTTGCACTGTGCAAGAGACTTAGCCTATAGAGCAAGAAAGCAAATAAAATAGTATTTATTATTTTAGTAAGCTCAAACATGTACTATTTGGATAAGTGAGATGGCTCAATATTTACCATTATTGCTAAATAATGCAATAATTAGTATTAAAAATTAGCATAACATAAATTAACATAAGTATGACGTTATTGTTATCTGACTTTCCATTTATTCTTTCCAATATTTTTTTCTATTCGATTCTCTTTTTGTTTGTCCTGTTTGTGAATTATTGACAGTTTTCTCTTATTGTGTACAATACTGAATGCAGACTCTTTTCTCTGCAAACTTACTGCTTTTTCTTTTCCCAATACTTTGCCTTCCCATAACCTCAGTGGACTAAAGATTTTAGTCACAAGCTCTATTCTTCTATTTTTGCCCTGTCCCTGCCCCCCTCCAGAAAACCACTAAATATTTTAATAATTTTTATGAAATAGCTCTCAAATATATTCTCATTACAGTTTCAATTCCCTCATTGTATCCCCCATCTAACACCTTCCAGTCCATCCTCCAGCCACCCCCAGTGTGACATCTTCTCCAGGGAGCCATTCCCGACACTTGTTACCTCCTGCCATTCTAACCAGTGCCCAATCCTCTGTGCTGTGTATCATCCTGCCCACACGTCTGTCCAGGAGTTACCCTGTTTTTCTCTAATTGTTGATTTATTTGATTCTTTCCACCACTGAACTGAAAATTCTTCTTTATGTCTCCAATTTCAACACAATACTTGGTACTCGATATATACTTGATGAATAAATGAAAGGGATGCCTATGTGTTCTGATCGGCTTCTGCTGAAAAATCCTTTTTTGTGGCTTTGTTACCCACAGAATACCTTGCCTCTCCTGTGTGTGACAAGGCAAGCCCTTATAACCTGTCCTTGACAGTGTTTCTAGCATGCTGCTGAATTATTTTGCAACCCTCTGTGGACTTTTCTAATTCTTTGCCTTTGCACATGCATTTTCTTGGGGTAGACTATATCTCCCTGCATCTTCCCAACCCCATGCCATGCGTTTGGCCAGGCCCTTTCCACCTGGTAATAGTGCTGGTCATAGCAGCACTCTTCACAATGACCAAGACATGGAAGCAAGTGTCCATCGATGGATGAATGAGTAACAGTATGGTATATTTATACAATGGAATATTACTCAGCCATAGAAAAGAATGAAATAATGCCATTTGCAGCAACATGGATGGAACTAGAGATTATGATACTAAGTAAGTCAGACAGAGAAAGGCAAATATCATGTATCACTTACATGTGGAATCTAAGCAAAGATACAACTGAACTCATTTACAAAATAGCAGTAGACTCACAGACACAAAAAACAAACTTATGGTTACCAAAGGGGAAAGGGCAGGGAGGGATAAAATAGGAGTTTGGGGTTAACATATACACACTACTGTATATAAAATAGATAACCAACAAGGACCTACTATATAGCACAGGGAACTCCACTCAGTATTTTGTAATAACCTATAAGGGAAAAGCATCTGACAAAGAATAGATTTATACATATGTGTGTGTGTGTGTATATATATATATATATATATATATATATATATATATATATATGAATACTTTCCTGTATATCTGAAACTAACACAACATTGTTAATCATAAATCAGCTATACTTCAATTTAAAAAAAATAAAGACAAAAAAAATTTTTTTTAAATAAAGGGAACTGGTGTACGCAGAGGGACAGCCTGAGCAAAGCTACAGGAGTCAACCAGGCAGGATTCTGAAGGAAGGAAGCAAGTAAACCAACATGAGTGGAGGGTGGAGGCACATAAAGCCAGCAGGCAGAAAGGTCCAGATGGTAGGGGATCTTGCTCAATAGAATGAGGGTCTGTTGACTTCTTTCCAGAACTGATCACCTGCTGCAGTCCCTTTAGACCATTGTTCCTGGTGCTTTTCTCGCAGCGTTATCTGTTACTGTCCATTTAAAAGGCACGTATGTCATCCAAGGCCCCACCATTGGGAACACACATAAGCAGAACAGCACATGAAGCTGTGCCAGGCTCCCCATTATTTCCTGGAGAATCTAACCACAGTGGTCACCAAGGAGAGCAGAGCCCCTGAACCCTGCACATCCCTCTCTAGCGTTCCATTAACAGAGACCATCCCCCCCTATTTCCCATGGTCCTTCTGCGTGGTGGGCAGCCAGTGCTTGGAGGAGTCACAATTACATTTCATCTTCCAATGTCATCTGTCAGCTTGTCAAAGACAGGGAACTTCTGAGCTGAGTGCCAGCTTCTTGTAAACATGTGTCATCAGCGCTCATCATGTTAAACTCCATTGTTGATGCAGAAATAGGGGTTGCTGGGGAAAGCTGTAATCTAAAATAATTCACTTTTATTTATCTTATTCATTTTTTTCAAACATGTGATTTTAAGGAGGAAAGGCACATCTTGTCTAGGAGAGAACATCCTGTTAGTTGGCTGAGGAACTGTCTAGAGAACAATGCCTCTCTATAAGCAGTTTGTCACACTGGTTAGTTTTTTTAATACCATGAAGGTTTCATTACCTCTTTTGGAACTGCAGAGTATTTAGAGCAGAAATGTGTGTTTCTTTGTAGGAAGCGTGCTTTCTGGGAGTAGTATTGTGTGGCCATTTTCCTCTCTAATGCCTCAAATTTGGCTCTGTTTTTAGCCATTCTAGCCCAAAAAGCGGATCTGGAGTCACTCTGTTTAATACTCTGGCCACCAGCTACACGTGTGGCTATTGTGGCTAATGTGGCTAGAGTGACTAAAGATTGAATTTTTAAAAGTTTTTTAAGTTTAATTAATTTTTTAAATGTAAAGAGTGATATTTGAATTATTGAAAGATTTTCAGTTATTGCAGAGCCTCGGTTATGTCATCTACTTTTATTAAAATTAAACTTTTTATTTTGTAGATTTACATGCAAGTGTAAGAAATAGGGCAGAGAAATCCCATCTCCTTTACCCAGTTTCTCCAATGATAACATCTTGCAAAATTGTAGCACCAGATCCATAAGCAGGATATTGACAGTGATGTAGATTCAGAGCACTTCCATCACCACAGGGGTCCCTCATGTGCCCTTTTATACTTTTCTAGTCGCACCCACATCTCTCCACACCTCCCCGAGCCCTGACCCTGGAGAAGTGGAGTCATATACTAAGCATCTTTTCAAGCCTGGGTTCTTTCACTTAATTCATTTGAGAGTTACCCATATTGTTCCATGTTTCAATAGTTAGCTCCTTTTCATTGATAATAGTTCATGGTTTGATTGCATCACTGTTTGCATAACCATTGACCTGCTGAAAGACATCTGCAGTTTTTCCAGTTTCAGGCTGTTATGACTAAAGCTATCACAAACATTTGCATACTGGTTTTTGTGTGAACATGTTTTTATTTAACTGGGATAAATACCCAGGAGTGCAAGGCCATATCATGGTATAGGTGCATGTTAGTTTTCTAAGAAATTGCCAAATTGTTTTCAGGGTCACCGTACCATTTTGCATTTCTACCAGCATTGTATGAGTGAGCCAGTTTCTCTGCATCTTGGCCAGCATTTAGTGTTGTCACTATTTTTTGTTTTATCCATTCTGCTAGGTGTGTAGTGTGAATCTACTTTTTCAACTGTAAATTTTATGAAATCTCCATAGAGATCAAGTATTTGTCGGGAAAATTGAGCATCCAAAATGAAATGTGCTTAAGTATACAATCCACCCTGAATTTTGTAGACTCACTACTAAAAATAATGTAAAATATCTCAACAGTTTTTTATATTAATAACATGTTGAAACAATTATAGGATACATCGGGTTAGATAAGGTGTATTTTTGTAATTGATTTAACCTGTTTCTTTTTTGGAATGTGGCTACTAGAAAATGTAAAATTACAAGGTGGCTTACACCATGTTTTTACTGGACAATGCTGGTCTAGACTAATTGGATCACAGAGCCTACCTGGGCCTCTCGACAGAGGGCCTTGTTTTATTTACTGCAGGAGTCAGCAGACATGTTCTGCGAAAGGCCAGCAGGTAAATATTTTAGACACTGTGTGTCATGAAGTTACATAAGCTTTATGTTCTCAGAGACCACCTGGTGGGAACCAGTGCCGTATTGGGAGCTGCCATTCAGGGTTGGGACTACAGAGAGAACAGCTGTCCTGTGGGACCAAACTCTGGAAGAAGTCCAGTAGCTGCCAGAGTTTCCCCCTTCCTTCTGCATCTCTAGTCTTCTACAGGTGCCTTACAGTGGGTGGTCCTACATCAGGGAAGGGAATCTGTGAAATGTGGTACCCCCCAACGCACAGCAGAGCCTGGGAAGTGTGGGGAAGGCACCTCAGAGCAATGCCTTTTCAGTCCGCAGATTAAACCTAAATTTAAAGGGAAGTAAGGAGCTTTGAGCTAGCCTGGTGGCCAAGAACAGCATTTTGTGCAGCATATTTCCTTCCTCTGCGTGCACTGTTTTTTAGTAGTTTTACTCTTTAATCCCTCAGGGAAGATGGTTAGTCAAGAAAGAATAAGATAAAAGGCCCAGGAACAAAGTCTTCAGATGGAATTATCAGTTTTGTCAGTAAATCATCAGGAGCATGGGAGATGTGATGGCAGTGATGGAACATGAGCTGGCATTTTTTAAGCTGGAGGCGATTTTTCCCTCTGGGTAGGAGCCACCCATGTAATATGAGATTGGAAAATAGGAAAACAGAATTTCACTCCAAATCCAACTAATGGACAAGACAATTTTCTTTTTTTCTCTCTTCCAGTTTTTTTTTTTTCTTCTTCTTTTACTACCTGAAATAAGGTAAAATCTCAATTTTGCTTCAATCTGTTCCTGAGTTCCAAGAACTGGGTTTGAAAGTGTAAAGGCAAAGGCCATTGAGGACATGTTCATTCATCTTTGAAATGACATCCATCTATTGAAAATTCCCTTCTTTTGTCCCCATTGTATCCTGTATGGATGTTTTCCAGACATCAATAACATTCACTTATTTGTCTTTGTTTTAAGAGAGAAACTCCTTTCCCGTCTCTCTGTATTTCTGTGTAGGTAGCATTCCTGAACTCCTGATCTATTGCCTCACTCTCTTCTCAGGACAGACTTTACTGACTGGAGGTGGATTTGGGGGAATAATCTAAGTATGTGTGGCTCAGGCCCTTCTGGGCTTGTTTCTCAGAAAGCATGCATTGACAGTGTGTTCCAGGTTCTGTGTTTATGGACTTCCCTACAGTGTCAGCATGCTTTTGTTCAGAGCTGCCTGTGACAGGGAAGGAAGTGGGGCTTAGAATTAGTAAGGGTACTTAGTTGAGGGTCTAAATTTGTATTCTCTAATCAGCATCATCCTTTATACAAGTGATATTTAGATCTCCATACAGTTGTTCCCTGGATTTTTTTCAGTCGATTTCAAATTTAGGAGGAGAAGGGAGATGTGATATATTTATTTAAAACCTCCAAAAGTAAGCAGCCCTCTCTTATTATAATAGGGTGACCTGAAAGCAAAAAAAAAAGCATGTATTAGCATATTTGTATTCAAAGTTGATATTTAATACATAACCTGTGTCAGGCACTCTGATAAAAATACACACACAATTTCTACTTTTCTCATACCTAATCAACTGAATATTCCCTCAATGTTTCACATCTCAGTAAAGAACACCACCATCCACTTAGCTTTTCAGGTCAAAAATATAAGTATCATTGGCTTTTCAATTTTTCTTCATCCATAATATCAAATCTATGGATATTTTCTTCACCCACAATATCCATATTCAAGCTATTTAAGCTCTAGCTTCAAGATATAGCCCGACCTGCTACATAGCACCATCAACACCACCATCCCCCCAGGCCTAGTCCTGCAGTAGCCTCCTGTCTGATCTCATCCTTCCCTCTTGTCTCCCTAAAGCCATTCTCCATGCAGCCAAAGGGATGAACTACATCATTTATGTCATCCTTCAGCTTAAAACCTTCCAAAAGTTTCCTGTTAGACTTAAAATCTATCTAATCTTCTCACCAAGCCAGTAAGACCCAAATACCAGCTAGCCCTGTCTCGCTCCCTTTTCTCTCTATGCGTCTTCCACGCTGGCCTTTTTGTTCCTCCTTAAAACCATAAAATTGGTTTTTACCTTAAAAGTTTTATGTGGTATAATTTTTGCCCCAAATGCTTGTCCCGTAGATATTGCCAGACAATTCCTTTTTCAACTAAAATGTAACTTCTTCAGAGAGACCTTCTCTAACCTTTGTGTTTCAGTAAGTCGCCCCAACTAATTGGGATATAGTTCTATCCATCACCCTGTTTTGTTTTGTTTTGTTCCTAGAACTTCACTCTTTGGAATCTTATGTGTGGATGGTAAATTATTTAGGGTAGGCTAAGTGGTAGTAACAAAGAGATCCCCCAATAATATCCTAGTTCTAACACTACAGAAGTTAATTTATTGCTCATGTAATAGTTGAAGGTAAGTGTTCCTGTTTGGCTGACCATTCTCCTTCCTGTGAGGCTTCAGGGACCCAGATGCCTCTCATCTTGTAGCTCTGCTAATTCTCCCGAGCCTGAAGTCAGCAGAAGGAGAAAATGAGTGTGTGGGAAGCATGCTCACTTCCTAAAGTGGTTGGCCCAGAACTGGCCCATATCACTTCTGTTCAGATTATTTTGGTGATAACTAGTCACATGGCCTTACCTACTTGCAAGGCGGTGGAGGTGATGACATTGAGTTCCTAACTGGCAAGCTGCTCACCACCAAAAAATATACTATGGAAGGAGAGAAGCAGATTTTGTTGGCAATTTGACATGTCTGCCACATCTGCTCCTCTGAACATACATTTCTTTGCATGGCCTTTTTGTGTTTTTTTCTTTCCACCTAGAGCATAACTCATGTCCTCTCCAAGCCAGACAACCCAAAGACCCCTTTCAGATACTACATCCATCTCAACATCCAGAATCTCTGAGTCATGCTCAGTTCTTTCCATCAGGTCCTGATATGGTTCCTCATGTTCTGATGACTTAATTGAAAGATGAGCTATTATTCTCCCATCCCTAAATAAATGGTAGAACAGGGACAATACATGTACACCACAAGTCCCATTCAGTAAAGGGAAGATTGAGAAGCACACAGAGTCAATAGTCCAGAACAATGACGGAATCTTTGGGACAGGGATTTTGAAGACTCTGCTTTTCCAGTGAAGCAAGTTACCTGGTTAGAACCTAGATTGCATTTAGGAGGAACTCCCTTCTCCATTGTTCTCTGTGATTCTTTGCTTTGCCTTCTCAGAAGCTCTTCCTTGCTCAGTTTCTTCCCTGGTCACATCTTCAGTGAGCTTTGGGAGTTGGTCTTCCTTAGAGTCGGTACAATTTTTGCAACTTGCTTCTTACTCATGGGAGACCTTTGGGAGACCAAGGATTGCTTTAAGGATTTGAGAATCCAAGGCTTTTTAAAGACCAGACTCATGGTTTCTTTGGCAATAAAGTTCCCTCAAAACTTATTAGCCTTTACGTCTATTTGCTTTTGATCAGCGTTGTGTGTCTGTTTCCCTATCCATGGTTTTTTCCTATATATGCTTTTTAAAACTGCTTTGGTTCTTTGCTTCCTCAAACCCATGCCTCTCACCCTTGGCCTTATGGCAGCCTCCTGAAACCATATGTATATGTTGGAAAGCAATACTCATAATCATATTTTTGTTTCTAGTGGAGTCTATTTGTTTAAATTAGAATTTTTAATAAGCATTTGTCCTTGTTTTTTATTTTCATCTTCTCATATTTATGGTCATTGATCATTTGTGTCTCCATCCCAGCAAGTTCTTTAGTTTCTGTTAACTAAGCAGACACCTTTTCCCTGAGCTTATTAGTTTTTTATAGTACATTGGAAAAAGCAGTAACTATAACCCAATACAAACTAATACTCAGAAGTAATGCTCCTTGGAGCTGTAGGCTAAGTAGATGCTTGGTCAGCCTTCCCAGCTGTTGTAGGCAACAGTGTTCTCAAGTATTTTGTAACTGTGTATTGTGGATCTTCATATTTCTAGCCTATGATATCTGTTCCATGCCACTCAGTGCTTGACCATTAAATCAATGCCACATATTTAGTTTATTTTCATGGCAGCACCTAAATCAAAGCACCACGTTCTATATTCTTTAGGATGGTGCTAGCTGCTTTAACAAACAGACCTCACATTGTAATGCCTTAGCCCATAGATGGCTATTATCACTCACAGAGCAGTCCAGGTTATGTCTTTCTGGTTGGCAAGCATCTTTCCTCCAAGTAGTGGTTTAGAAACTCAAGCAGATTCCCTGTGAAAGCTCCTTTATTTCTCAGGACTTCATTATTATTATTGTCTTCATTCAGATCACAGAACAAAAAAGAGAAGTGGGGATTGCACCCCATACCTGATTCCTTGAAGCCTTTGTTGAAAAGGAACACAAGTCTCTTTAGCTCACATTCAGTTGGCAAGAAATAGTCACATGGCCATATCTATATGCAAGAGGAGCTGAGATTTTAATCCTGGCTGAACAACTGCTTCCCAGGGACAAACCCGTTCTATGAAAGAGACAATAAATGTTTTGGTGGACTTTCAGCCATCTTTGCCACATACATGCCTATGCTTAAGTTTCTGTCTATCTTGATTAAAGTGTAAGCTCTAGAAGCCCAGGGACTTTCTGTTTGTTTATTGGTTTATTGTTTATTCCCAGGATACAGAGCAATGTCTTGATTAGAGTAGGTACTCATTAATTATTTGTAGAAGGAATGACTGTGATTTACAAATTGGACTCTGGGGTTCATAATCCTGACTCTGGCATTTATTGTAAACTCAAGATAGTTGCTTCAATTTTCCCATCACCAAAGAGTAAAATCATACTGTCTACCTCATAAAGTGAAGGGTCAAACTAGATAAGGTATATATATCACTCAGCATCATTCCCAGCACATAGTAAGCATTTGGTAATATTAGGTAATATTATTATTATTTCTGTTATTATATATGTATACATCTATCCCAAGTACCATATCTTGAAAATTTGAGGATAACTGGACAGCATTTCACTAGAATTAAATAGAATTAAGTATTAAGTAGAATTAAAACAGAGTCCATTATTAAAATGGTTGTTTTTGGACCTAAGCAGGAGTTTGATGTTAAAACAGTTCACTGTTTTGGATTCAGAAATTTTGAGTATTGTATTCTAATCTGAAGCAAATTGAGAGCCTTCAACAGGAGCATATATTAACTGTACAGTACTTAAACTGTCACACTGATAAAATTATATAACCAGTGGCACCCATGCATGTGTCACTCTATAGTATTTAGGTAGTCATGCTGATAGAATTATATAACAAATGGCAGGGATCCCCGTTATCCTTTAACTGGGTATGGAGGAAATGGCTTGTAGATAAAATTTCATGGGAAATTTAAATTATTGACAAGTTACCCCACAAATCAGCTGCCTTAAGAAAAGATACCGTGTAAAGGGGGAAGTGATCATTTTGGTTCCAGGATACTGATATTATATTATCTTTGCCACACTTTATGCAACATATTCAGGAAATGAGAAAACAGCCAAACTTTCAATTATTCAGTAAATGTTTAACACTTAACATCTACATCCACTCACTGTGCTTGACATTGGGCTTACAGTGATGAGCTCAAGAGGTCTCTAAACCTAGTCTAGAAGGTCTGTAAAACTTGTCATAATATGGCAAAATCTACATCTCCTGAGGATAGCTCAAAAAGTAAAATTGAGGAAGAATGAATTTTCCCTAGTTACACGACGGCAAAACAGAATCTTCTGATATTTTTGATCTCTCGATCATCCTTCTAGAGTCATTATCACGTTCTGTTCCTCTGTGTTATGTGAACCAAGAGGTTCATCAAAATGTTACTTAGTATAAAACAGTTTATTGTGGGATTTCTTAGTGCCCTTAATATGCTAACCTGCATTGCTAATCTCCAAGAGAGGTGGTCTATCACTATGTTGAGATTCCCAAAGATATTTGATCATGGTATCCTGTTTATGTAGAACTCCTCATAAGGCTAGTGTGACATGGAGCACAGACTTGTAGAGACTGATTTATTACAACTTTTAGGCAGCCTGTTGCTGGCTGAAAGATGATATTAGCTAAGGTGGAAAGGGTTGTGCCTTAATTCAACTCATATTGGTCAAATATCTGTGCTCTGTATAAGACTGTGCTACACCCCCATGGGGGCATATGTTAGCATATGAGAAGCAGATCCTGCCCTTAAGGGTTTAGTGTATCAAGATAACTGTGTATGTGTGCATGTATGTGTGTGTGTGTGTGCAGGGCGGCATGAGTGTATGCATGTAGAGAAGGGTTGGTGGTATAAACACAAATACACAAATATCTGTATTGTATACAAACCACAATAAATACTCCAGGAGAGGGGCATGCAGGATACTTAGAGAAAGGAGATCTCACAGCTTGCTGAAGAGCTTAGGAAAACATATTTTAATATGCATGTGGGTGTTGGGGTCATTCCTTTGGAGCTCTTCATCATTAGTATTAGATTAGATATGAAATATTATATTAGGTTTAACCAGCATATGTCAAGAATATGTCATTCAAGATAGCATGGCCTACTGATTAAGAGTCTGGGCTGTGAATCAGAAAGTTGTGCATGTAAATCTGATCTCTGCAATTCAGGAGCTGGGTGACCTTGAAGAGATACTTTAACCTTGCTAGGTCCCAGCTTCCCACATGGGGATGATTGGTGTGTTGTGAACATTTAGTGATAACATATTTTAAGCACTTGACACAAAGTAAGTTTTCCATAAACACTAGGTTATAGTTCTTGTCATTACTATTATTGTATTAATTTCAAATATTCATGCCCCTACTACTGGCATACCATAAAAAACTAGCATGAATTTTTTTTTTTTTTTTTTTTTTTCTTTTTGCGGTATGCGGGCCTCTCACTGTTGTGGCCCCTCCCGTTGCGGAGCACAGGCTCCGGATGCGCAGGCCCAGCGGCCATGGCTCACAGGCCCAGCCGCTCCGCGGCATATGGGATCCTCCCATACCGGGGCACGAACCCGTATCCCCTGCATCGGCAGGCGGACTCTCAACCACTGCGCCACCAGGGAGGCCCAGCATGAAATTTTAAAGCAGCAAAAAATATTTACATACCATTACCACTTCTCTATGGAAAGTGGTCTGAGTAGTCTCTTATTTTTACTGAAGCCCTTGCGTTTTGCCACACCTTGCCCTAGAGGCAGTATGACAAGGATGACATTAGACTGTAATCTCCATGAAGGCAGGGACACGTAAGTTTTACTCACCAGCATATTCCCAGTGACTAGCACAGCACCTAGCTCATAGTAGTACCTCATTTAATGTACTCACAAAGGAGAATAATACAATATATTTGTTAATTATATTTGCTTTAAAATTACCTCTGTCGCCACATCACATTCTCTTACCCGTATATTACATTATGGACCAACCGTTGCATGTTTTTTAATGAGCTGGGATAGGATCTCAGAAACCTTCTTAACACAGCATTCCAAGAGCACACTGATGAGTTGAGGCATGAGGTTAAAAAGTGTCTTTTGTTGTGTGTTGACATTTGACTGCAGGTCTTTTGTTTGACACTTAGATCCCTGACTCAGACTTGTTGGTCTCTTTAAAGACATCACATTTCCTCAAGGATAGGAGCTGTCTTAGTCATCCCTGTATATATTAGTGTCTAACACTGTACCAGATACATAATAGGTGCTCAGGAAGTACTTTTTGAGTCTATAAGTGTTGCCAAGTCCAAACTCATTCTGCTTGCTACACGACAGGCTAATAAATTGGGAGATGAGTTGTTGGGACAAGGAATAATGACTTCGTTCAGAAAGCCAGCAGACCGAGAAGATGGCAGACTAGTGCCCCCCAAAACTGTCTTAACCCAGTCAGAATTCAGGCTTCTTTTGTACTAAAAAAGGGGAGGAGGGTGGTTGGTTCTTGCAAACTTCTTGGTGCCGAAATCCTTTGTTCTTGTAGTTGTCCGTGTATGTCAGGTCACCATGTTGCTCTAAACCTCCAACAAGACAAATGTTATTCTCTGTTCTGCCATTTTTTATCTCTGTATGAATGGACTCTTAAAGGTCAGAGCCCTGAGAAAAGGTTATCTTGTATATTTCAGGCTACAGGCAACATTCTTTTACAGAAGGTGCAGAGCCAGCGTGACTAAGCACAGGCCGCAGAGCAGAAAGGTTAAAGGAAAAGAAACAGATCCAACATGGAGTCAGATTTGCTCTTCCCTATTACATAATGATTGAGTAGTTCCCAGCTGGTGACTTAACTCATAATATTTTCTGTCTATCCCAGGTCTTCCCCCAAAGAAAAAGGCATCTCCAGCAGATGCTCGCCAATGCCCCACTTCTCTTAGAATAGCCTCATGACTCCCCTAGAATGTATTAGGATACTTAGTCAAATTAGCTTTTCACAAATTTGGCACAAAAGTTCCTCCAGGCAGGCCCTGGTTGGCATGGAGTCCAGAAAATAAAGTGTTCTTTGTATCATATGATGTGTTTCTGAAAATTTGCTTGAAAGGTAGATTTTTCAAAAAGTTAGATTAGAGTTTAAATGCATATTGGAGCCATGTAACAGATCATTTACAAAGCATGAAAATATCATATAATATGTCTAGTACCCTCTAATTTGTCATTTTTATAATTCTGATTTTCATGTCTAGCAAAATTGAGATTATATGGTATCTCATGAATAAACTACACCGGATAATTGGAGTTATTAAGAGGTTTTGGATTTTTTCCCTTTATGTTTTTTTCACGGCCATTTCAGATGGAAATATCTCTAAAATGTGTTCATGTGTCTTTGCCTTATTCAACAGAGGATCAGGGTAGAATTTAATATTTTTTCTAGTGGTTCAAGTTCATCATTATGGAACAGATAATATTTGCTGAAATTCAGTTACATTAGTTAGTTATTACTTGGTAACAAACACCCCAAAATCCAGTGGCCTAAAGCAATAATTTTATTATTTGTATCCACAGATCAGCTAGGTGGTTCTTCTTATCTGAGCTGGACCCAGCTGATCTGGACTGGACTTGCTCTTGCATCTCTAGTCAGTGGGAGGGTCTGCTAGAAGCTGGCTGACCTAAGATAGTCATAACTGGTATGATTCATTTCTGCTCCATGTGGTGTCTCATCCACCAGCAGGCCAGTCCACGGTTGTTCACATGACAGTGGCAGGAGTGCTCAGGAAGCAGGGGTCCACAAGGCCTCTTGAGACCTCTGTCAGAACTGACAGAATCACTGCCACTGCATCCTTTTGACCAAAGTAAGTCACGAGGTTAGCTCAGTTTCAGGGGATGAAGAAGTAAATGCCACATCTTGATGGAATTGCTGCAGAGTCATATCGCATAAGGTATAGATATAGGGAGGGTTGAAAATGTGGGGGGCTTTCTTGCAAACAACCTACTATAGCATCATCAAGAAAGCATGAACTCAAAGACTTCAGCTCCTGATGCTAATTGGCCTCAGAACAGTGTGAACTTTGAGCTCTATTATTGGCTTTTTTTGGGGAGTACATGGGTCTCTTTTCTTATCATTAGGCTGTCTGTGTTATCTTTTCTGTTGATGTGCCTGCTTCTAAAAGCCATTTAACTATATCGCTCTCTTTTCTAATTTTACTTTTTTTAAAAAAAATCAAAGCTAGATTTATTTATTTAAAAAAATTTTTATTGCAGTATAGTTGCTTTACAATCTTGTGTTAGTTTCTACTGTACAGCAAGGTGAATCAGCTACACATATTCATATATCCCCTCTTTTTTGGATTTCCTTCCCATTTAGGTCACCAGAGAGCACTGAGTAGAGTTGCCTGTACTATACAGTAGGTTCTGCTTAGTTATCTATTTTATACATAGTATCAATAGTGTATATATGTCAATCCCAATCTCCCAATTCATCCCCCTCGCCTGGGTATCCATAAGTTTGTTCTCTACATCTGTGACTCTATTTCTGCTTTGTAAATAAGATCGTCTATACTGTTTTTTCAGATTCCACATATGTGTTAATATACGATATTTGCCTGTTTTTACCTAAAAGCTCTTATCTCGTTTTGTTTTTTTTTTAACATCTTTATCGGAGTATAATTGAGTTATACTCTTGTGTTAGTTTCTGCTGTATAACAAACTGAATCAGCTATATGCATACATATGTCCTCATATCCCCTCCCTCTTGGGTCTCCCTACCTCTCTCCGTATCCCACCCCTCTAGGTGGTCACAAAGCACCGAGCTCCGATCTCCCTATGCTATGCAGCTGCTTCCCACTAGCCATCTATTTTACATTTGGTAGTGTATATATGTCAGTGCTACTCTCTCACTTCATCCAAGCTTACACTTCCCCCTCCCAGTGTCCTCAAGTCCATTCTCTAGATCTGCTTCTTTATTCCTGTCCTACCACTAGGTTCATCAGTACCATTTATTTTTTTAGGTTCCATATATATGTGTCAGCATACAGTGTTTATTTTTCTCTTTCTGACTTACAACACTCTGTGTGACAGACTCTAGGTCCATCCACCTCACTACAAATATCTCAATTTCATTTCTTTGTATGGCTGAGTAATATTCCATTGTATATGTGTGCCACATCTTCTTTATCCATTCATCTGTCACTGGACACTTAGGGTGCTTCCAAGTCCTGGCTATTGTAAATAGAGCTGCAATGAACATTGTGGTACATGACTCTTTTTGAATTATGATTTCCTCAGGGTATATTCCCAGTGGTGGGATTGCTGGGTCATATGGTAGTTGTATTTTTAGTTTTTTAAGGAACCTCCATACTGTTCTCCATAGTGGCTGTATCAATTTACATTCCCACCAACAGTGCAAGAGTGTTCCCTTTTCTCTACACCCTCTCCAGCATTTGTTGTTTGTAGATTTTTGGATGATGGCCATTCTGACCAGTGTGAGGTGATATCTCATTGTGGTTCTAATTTGCATTTCTCTAATGATTACTGGTGTTGAGCATCCTTTCATGTGTTTGTTGGCAATCTGCATATCTTCTTTGCAAGAATGTCTATTTATGTCTTCTGCACAATTTGGATTGGGTTGTTTATTTTTTTGATATTGAGCTGCATGAGCTGCTTGTATATTTTGGAGATTAATCCTCTGTCAGTTGCTTCATTTGCAGATATTTTCCCCCATGCTGAGGGTTGTCTTTTTGTCTTGTTTATGGTTTCCTTTGCTGTGCAAAAGCTTTGAAGCTTCATTAGGTCCCATTTGTTTATTTTTATTTCCATTACTCTAGGAGGTGGGTCAAAAAGGATCTTGCTGTGATTTATGTCATAGAGTGTTCTGCCTATGTTTTCCTCTAAGAGTCTTATAGTGTCTGGCCTTACATTTAGGTCTTTTTTTTCTAAAGATATTTCACCCTTTTCCCATCTTTCTATTACCCTTCCTTAAATTTTTTTTTTCGGTACACGGGCCTCTCACTGTTGTGGCCTCTCCCATTGCGGAGCACAGGCTCCGGACGCGCAGGCTCAGCGGCCATGGCTCACGGGCCCAGCTGCTCCGCGGCATGTGGGATCTTCCCAGACCGGGGCACAAACCCGTGTCCCCTGCATCAGCAGGCGGACTCTCAACCACTGCACCACCAGGGAAGCACACATTTAGGTCTTTAATCCATTTTTTATTTAAACATCTTTATTGGAGTATAACTGCTTTACAACGGTGCGATAGCTTCCACTTTATAACAAAGTGAATCAGCTATATATACATATATCCCCATATCTCCTCCCTCTTGCATCTCCTTCCCACCCTCCCTATCCCACCATTCTAGGTGGACACAAAGCACCGAGCTGATCTCTCTGTGCTATGCGGCTGCTTTGCAGTATCTGTTTTACATTTGGTCATGTATATATGTCCATGCCACTCTCTCACTTTGTCCCAGCTTACCCTTCCCCCTCCCCGTGTCATCAAGTCCATTCTCTACGACTGCTTCTTTATTCCTGTCCTGCCACTAGATTCTTCAGAACTTTTTCATTTTTTTAACATTCCATATATATGTGTTAGCATACAGAATTTGTTTTTCTCTTTCTGACTTACTTCACTCTGTGTGACAGACTCCAGGTCCATCCACCTCACGACAGATAACTCAATTTTGTTTCGTTTTATTGCTGAGTAATATTCCATTGTATATATGTGCCACATCATCTTTATCCATTCATCTGTTGATGGACACTTAGGTTATTCCCATGTCCTGCCTATTATAAATAGAGCTGCAATGAATATTGTGGTACATGACTCTTTTTGAATTATGGTTTTTTCAGGGTATATTCTCAGTAGTGGGATTGCTGGGTCATATGGTAGTTCTAGTTTTAGTTTTTTAAGGAACCTCCATACTATTCTCCACAGTGGCTGTATCAAATTACATTCCCACGAACAGTGCAAGAGGGTTCCCTTTTCTCCACACCCTCTCCAGCATTTGTTGTTTGTAGATTTTTTGATCATGGCCATTCTGAATAGTGTGAGGTGATATCTCATTGTGATTTTGATTTGCATTTCTCTAATGATTAGTGATGTTGAGCATCCTTTCATGTGTTTGTTGGCAATCTGTATACCTTCTTTGGGGAAATGTCTATTTATGTCTTCTGCACATTTTTGGATTGGGTTGTTTGTTTTTTTGATATTGAGTTGCATGCGCTACTTGCATATTTTGGAGATTAATCTGTTGTCAGTTGCTTCATTTGCAAATATTTTCTCCCATTCTGAGGGTTGTCTTTTGGTCTTGTTTATGGTTTCCATTGCTGTGCAAAAGCTTTGAAGTTTCATTAGGTCCCATTTGTTTATTTTTGTCTTTATTTCCATTTCTCTAGGAGGTGGGTCAAAAAGGATCTTGCTGTGATTTATGTCATAGAATGTTCTGCTTTTTTGCCTCTAAGACTTTAATAGTGTCTGGCCTTACATTTAGGTCTTTAATCCATTTTGAATTTATTTTTGTGTATGGTGTTAGGGAGTGTTCTAGTTTCATTCTTTTACATGTAGCTGTCCAGTTTTCCCAGCACCACTTATTGAAGAGGCTGTCTTCCCCATTATATATTCTTGCCTCCTTTATCAAAGATAAGATGACCATATGTGTGTAGGTTTATTTCTGGGCTTTCTGTCTTTTTCCATTGATCTATATTTCTGTTTTTGTGCCAGTACTATACTCTCTTGATTACTGTTGCTTGGTAGTATACTCTGAGGTCAGGGAGCCTGATTCCTCCAGCTCTGTTTCTCTTTCTCAAAATTGCTTTGGCTGTTCGGGGTCTTTTGTGTTTCCATACAAATTGTATAATTTTTTGTCCTAGTTCTGTGAAAAATGCCATTGGTAGTTTGATAGGGATTACATTGAATCTGTAGATTGCTTTGCATAATATAGTCATCTTTACAGTGATGATTTTTTGAGTCCAAAAACATGGTATATCTCTCCATCTGTTTGTATCACCTTTAATTTCTTTCATCAGTGTCATATCGTTTCTGCATACAGGTCTTTTATCTCCTTAGGTATATTTTTTCCTAGGTATTTTATTCTTTTTGTTGCAATTGGGAGTGTTGTAAATGGGAGTGTTCCCTTAATTTCTGTTTCAGAATTTTCATCATTAGTGTATAGGAATGCAAGAGATTTCTGTGCATTAATTTTGTATCCTACTACTTTCCCAAATTCATTGATTAGCTCTAGCAGTTGTCTGGGAGCATCTTTAAGATTCTCTGTGTATAGTATCATGTCAGCTGCAAACAGTGACAGTTTTACTTCTTCTTTTCCGATTTGGATTCCTTTTGTTTCTTTTTGTTCTCTGACTGTTGTGGCTAAAACTTCCAAAACTATGTTGAATAATAGTGGTGAGAGTGGGCAACCTTGTCTTTTCCCTGATCTTAGAGGAAATGGTTTCAGTTTTTCACCATTGAGAACGATGTTGGATGTGTGTTTGTCATATATGGTCTTTATTATGTTGAGGTAGGCTCCCTCAATGCCTACTTTATGGAGGGTTTTTATCATAAATGGGTGTTGAATTTTGTTGAAAGCTTTTTCTGCATCTTTTGAGATTATCATATGGTTTTTATCCTTCAGTTTGTTAATATGGTGTATCACATTGATTGATTTGCATGTATTGAAGAATCCTTGCATCCTTAGGATAAATCCCACTTGATCATGGTGTCTGATTCTTTTAATGTGTTGTTGGATTTTGTTTGCTAGTATTTTGTTGAAGATTTTTGCATCTATGTTCATCAGAGATTTTGGCCTGTAGTTTTCTTTTTTTGTTACATCTTTATCTGCTTTTAGTATCAGGGTGATGGCAGCCTCGTAGAATGAGTTTGGGAGTGTTCCTCCCTCTGCTATATTTTGGAAGAGTTTGAGAAGGGTAGGTGTTAGCTCTCTGTAAGTGTTTTACAGAATTCTCCTGTGAAGCCATCTTGTTCTGGGCTTTTGTTTGTTGGAAGATTTTTAATCACAGTTTCAATTTCAGTGCTTGTGATTGGTCTATTCATATTTTCTATATCTTCCTGAGTCAGTCTTGGCAGGTTGTGCATTTCTAAGAATTTGTCCATTTCTTCCAGGTTGTCCATTTTATTGGCATAGAGTTGCTTGTAGTAGTCTCTCATGATCTTTTGTATTTCTGCAGTGTCGGTTGTTACTTCTCCTTTTTCATTTGTTATTCTGTTGATTTGAGTCTTCTCTCCCTTTTTCTTGATGAGTCTGGGTAATGGTTTATCAATTTTGTCTTTCGTCTCAAAGAACCAGCTTTTAGTTTTATTGATCTTTGTTATTGTTTCCTTCATTTCTTTTTCATTTATTTCTGACCTGATCTTTATGATTTCTTTCCTTCTGCTAACTTTGGGGATTTTTTTGTTCTTCTTTCTCTAATTGCTTTAACTGTAAGGTTAGGTTGTTTAGTTGAGTTTTCTTGTTTCTTGAGGTAGGATTGTTTTGCTATAAACTTCCCTCTTAGACCTGCTTTTGCTGCATCCCATAGGTTTTGGGTCATCATGTTTTTATTGTCATTTGTTTCTAGGTATTTTCTGATTTCCTCTTTGATTTCTTCAGTGATCTCTTGGTTATTTAGTGGCATATTGTTTAGACTCCATGTGTTTGTATTTTTTTACACTTTTTTTCCTGTAATCAGTATCTAGTCTCATAGCGTTGTGGTCAGAAAAGATACTTGGTACGATTTCAGTTTTCTTAAGTTTACTGAGGCTTGATTTGTGACCTGAGATATGATTTATACTGGAGACTATTCCATGAGCACTTGAGAAGAAAGTGTATTTTGTTGTTTTGGGATGGAATGTCCTATATATATCAATTAAGTCCATTGGGTCTAACGTGTCATTTAAAGCTTGTGTTTCCGTATTTATTTTCATTTTGAATGATCTTTCCATTGGTGAAAGTGGGGTGTTAAAGTCCCCTACTATTATTGTGTTACTGTTGATTTCCCCTTTTATGGCTGTTAGCATTTACCTTATGTATTGAGGAGCTCATTTGTTGGGTGCGTAAATATTTACAATTGTTATATCTTCTTCTTGGATTGATCCCTTGATCATTATGTAGTGTCCTTCTTCGTCAGTTGTCATAGTCTTTATTTTAAAGTCTATTTTGTCTGATATGAGAATTGCTACTCCAGCTTTCTTTTGATTTCCATTTGCATGGAATATCTTTTTCCATTCCCTCACTTTCAGTCTGTATGTGTCCCTAGGTGTGAAGTGGATCTCTTGTAGACCGCATATATATGGGTCTTGTTTTTGTATCCATTCAGCCAGTCTGTGGCTTTTGGTTGGAGCATTTAATCCATTTACATTTAAGGTAATTATTGATATGTATGTTCCTATTACCATTTTCTTAATTGTTTTGGGTTTATTTTTGTAGGTTTTTTCCTTCTCTTCTGTTTCCTGCCTAGAGAAGTTCCTTTAGCATTTGTTGTAAAGCTCTTTTGGTGGTGCTGAATTCTCTTAGCTTTTGCTTGTCTGTAAAGATTTTAATTTCTCCATCGAATATGAATGAGATCCTTGCTGTGTTAGAGTAATCTTGGTTGTAGGTTTTTCCCTTTCATTACTTTAAATATGTCCTGCCACTCCATTCTGGCTTGCAGAGTTTCTGCTGAAAGATCAGCCATTAACCTTATGGGGATTCCCTTGTGTGTTATTTGTTGCTTTTCCCTTGCTGCTTTTAATATTTTTTCTTTGTATTTAATTTTTGAAAATTTCATTAATATGTGTCTTGGCATGTTTCTTCTGGGATTTATCCTGTATGATACTGTCTGTGCTTCCTGTACTTGATTGACTATTTCCTTTCCCATATTAGGGAAGTTTTCAACTATAATCTCTTCAAATATTTTCTCAGTCACTTTTTTTTTCTCTTCTTGTTCTGGGACACCTATAATTCGAATGTTGGTTCATTTAATGTCGTCCCAGAGGCCTCTGAGACTGTCCTCAATTCTTTTCATTCTTTTTTCTTTATTCTGCTCTGCAGCAGTTATTTCCATTATTTTATCTTCCAGGTCACTTATGCATTCTTTTGCCTCAGTTATTCTGCTACTGATTCCTTGTAGAGTATTTTTAATTTAGTTTATTGTGCGTTTTATCATTGTCTGTTTGGTCTTTAATTCTTCTACGTCTTTGTTAAATGTTTCTTGCATATTCTCCATTTTGTTTCCAAGATTTTGGATCATCTTTACTATCATTACTCTGAATTCTTTTTCAGGCAGACTGCATATTTCCTCTTCATTTGTTAGGTCTGGTGGGTTTTTACCTTGCTCCTTCTTCTGCTGCATATTTCTCTGTCTTCTCATTTTGTTTTACTTACTGTGTTTGGCGTCTGCTTTTCACAGGCTGCACATTCATAGTTCCCTTTATTTTTGGTGTCTTACCCGAGTGGTTGAGGTTGGTTCATTGGCTTGCTTAGGCTTCGTGGTGGAGGGGACTGGTGCCTGTGTTGTGGTTGATGGGGTGGATCTTGTCCTTCTCTTGGGCAGGGCTGCTTCCGGTGGTGTGTTTTGGGGTGTCTGTGAACTTAGTATGACTTTAGAGAGCCTCTCTGCCAATGGATGGGGTAGTGTTCCTGTCTTGCTAGTTGTTTGGCATAGGGTTTCCTTCTCTGAGGCTTGCTGGCCGTTGGGTGATGCTGGGTCTTAGTGTTGAGACAGAGATCTCTGTGATATCTCTTGCTGATTGACATTATGTGGGGCCGGGAAGTTTCTTGATGTCCAATTCCTGGACTCGGCTCTCCCACCTCAGAGGCCCAGGCCCAATACCCAGCCAGAGCACGAAGAACCTGCCAGCCACACAGCTATGAAGAAAAGGAAGAAAAAAAAGAATGAACAATTAGAATCCCAAACCCAATGGTGAAAGCAAAACTAAACAGAGAAAATCACAGAATGAAGCATACACCTAGAGACTAATAAAAACGGAAAAAAGAAAACAACAAAAAACTGAACAGACTGAACCCTAGGAGAAATGATAAAAGCCAAACTAAACTAGACAATATCATATAAAGAAATGTATACATACAAACACACAAAAAGAGAAAAAAGGAAAAAACTAAAATAAAATATAAAATAAAATAAAGGAAGAGAGCAACAAAACCAATAAACAAATCCACCAGTGATAACAAGCACTAAAAACTAAACTAGATAAACATAAAACCAAAAACAAATCAGACACAGAAAGCAAACCCCAAATTTACAGTTGCTCCCAAAGTCCACCGCCTCAACTTTGGGAACATTTATTGTCTATTCAGTTATTCCCAAGATGCAGGGTTTATCAAGTTGATTCTGGGGTTTTAATCTATTGCTCCTGAGGCTGCATGGATAAATTTCCCTTTCTCTTCTTGGTTTACACAACACCTGGTGTTCAGCTTTGGATTTGGCCCTGCCTCTGCATGTAGGCTGCCCTCACGCATCTGTTCCCCGCCAAGATAGGAGGGGGTTAAAGCAGCAACTGATTAATGCTCTCTTGCTCACTCAGACCAAGGAGGGGGGCGAGTATGGACATCATAATTGGAATGCAGGTTGAGCCTCTGGCAGCAGAGGCTGGCCTGACATTGCAACATTCTGAGGCGTGCCATGTGTTCTCCCAGGAAATTTGTCATTGGAACACGGGACCCTGACAGTGGTGTGCTCCACAGGCTCCTGGGGGGCTATGGGTAGTGACCTGCACTTGCACACATGATTCTTGGTGGCAACGATTGCAGCATTAGTGGTTCATACCCGTCTCTGGGGTCCGACTTGATAGCTGCACCTCGTGCCCGTCTCTGGAGCTCTCTTAGGTGGTGCTCTGCCTTCTGTGGGCACATGGAGCAGGAATCCCCTCTCCTTGTGCACCCCAAAACAATGGTCTCTTGCCTCTCTGTCAAGTCCAGACTTTTTCCTGGACTCCCTCCTGGCTAGCTATGGTGCACTAGCCCCCTTCAGGCTGTCTTCACTCAGCCAACTCCAGTCCTCTCCCTGGGGTCTGACTTCTGAAGCCCTAGCCTCAGCTCCCAGCCCACACCCACCCTGGTGGGTGAGCAGACAAGCATCTCAGGTTGGTGAGTGCTGGTTGGCACTGATCCTCTGTGTGGGAATCTCACTGCTTTGCCCTCTGCATGCCTGTTGCTGCACTGTCCTCCATGGATCTGAAGCTTCCCCCCTACCTACTTCCCATCCCCACCAGTAAAGGGCTCACCCCCACCTACCTCCTGTCCCTGCCAATGAAGGGGCTCCCTAGTATATGGAAACTTTTCCTCCTTCACAGCTCCCTTTCAGAGGTTCAGGTCCCATCCCTATTCTTTTGTCTTTGTTTTTTCTTTTTTCTTTTGCCCTACCCAGGTACATTGGGATTTTCTTGCCTTCTGGGAAGTCTGAGGTATTCTGCCAGCATTCAGGAGTTGTTCCACATGTAGATGTATTTTTGATGTATTTGTGGGGAGGAAGATGATCTCCACGTCTTACTCCTCCGCCATTTTGAAGGTCTCTCTTGCTCTTATCTCATTTATATATACTTTAAAATTTCATCATATTAAGTTATTTTTCATGCTGACAAATTTGCAACAGATATAACAAGATTTCATTTAACTTCTATCAAACTTAGGTGCAGTGAAAGTGTTATAGTTAATGTTGATGACTCTAAAGACATGTCTATGTTAATTAGATCAGCAAACAAATATTAATACCAGGTATTAATTTAATACTGAATATTTCCCAGTTCATGTGAATCTGAAACTCATTTAGCTTAATTTAGCTTTGACTCTCTTGCTTATAATTCCATTGACCAATGTGGGTAAGGGATACGTGTAAAGTGAATTCTCAGAAAGATTTGTGGTAGGAGGAGCACTCCTGTTTGTAATACATTTTCACAACTTGGAAGCTTAGTTCTTTGCTGCTAGAAGATATTGTTGAGAGGTGTGTTTTCAGATTGTAAGGGTAAAATCCTAGATAAGAGAAAAGGTACTGTGTTGTTTTGTTTCCCATAAATGAAACAATTCACATATTTCACAGTAAGTTCCAAGATGGAGCACAAGGATGGTGCTCCTAGTTTTTCCACACCATTCTATCCCCAGGTCGTAGCACATTGTCTGAAATTCATTGTATTAGAATGAATGAATAAAGGCATGAATGATTAAGAGTATTTCTAAACCTAGGTAGATTTGTGAAAATCCCCAGTGCTCTTTATGTTCTAAAAAAAGGTGATGCAGGTGTACTTCCTTGCCTCTGAGGGTATTGCAAGGATTAACTAATGTCAGGAAAGGCCTTTGATATGCCTAGATGAAGGGCATCCCATAACTATAATGTTACTATAATGTTTTATTGTTATAATACCATCAAGTGCTTTTGGGGACATATAGCCTACATATTTTCCTTAAAATTAGTCCATAAATCACACACAAAATGTATCAAATCCAAAAGCAATAGCTTTGACCTTAGAATTGCTGCAGCAGTGGTTTGATGATATACTACTTACTACATCAGCAGTACTCTGAAGTACATAAAATGTGCTTCCATATACTCAAAATGTACAAACACTTAAAACAAATGACTAGCTACCTTCAGAAAAAAAAATGTTAAATGATTCAGAGGTTTTTTTCATGTGGAATTTAAGTATTTTTAAGTCTATCAAGAATGCTGCAATTTTTAGTTATTTTCACCAATTCACATGAAATAGTCACTACTCACTTAAAAATGTTTGATAGAACTACCTTATGATTTCTTTTTTGAAAAAGGTGATCTTTATTTCCTGATGTTCCTGCTTAATAGCTGTATACAAATGTCCACAGAGTTTTTAATGAAGTGTCAGCACACATCACCTTTTGGTTACACCTTTGTTTTATGTCACCAACATGGTAAATATTATATTTGCATTTTTTTCAGAGAAATACTCATTTCTCCTTCTCAGTTACACTATCCAACTTATGAGGGACTGTGAATGATGGAAATGTATTATCATTACCAATGTTGCCAAAGAGTGCTTATTCACTTCATTGTACTTGAAGGAACTATTACAACTCTCTGACTATGGTTTTCACAAACATAAGAAGACACACCTGTCACGGTAGACTTTTGCTTAAATAAGGTTATTTTGAAATACCTCCAACTGCTGAATAGTGTCTGTAGAAGAACATTCTGTAAGTATTAAATCAGAATGGTATGTGCATTCCATTCCCAGAGGGACTTAGCAAAGGACTGGAATATCATTGAAAGGGTATCTCTATCACGGATGCAATACCTTTAACTATTTGTGTAGTGTAATACCAACCAGCAGGTTTAGAGGGACAATTACTCATCCCTACTGGATTCCTCATCTGTCTCACAGTGGCTGGACTGAACTTTTCTCTCTGCTTCTCTCCATTTGATTGAAAATATCAAGACCCTTTAGAATGAAGTGCCCACATCATTCCCATTTTTCACATCCATCTTTGAGAAGAAAGTGTAATTATCACACTCAACTGTGCATGAGACATCCCGTTTTCTGAGTAAAATAATTTTCTGATTCAAGGTTTCTAAAGTCTTTGTACATTGGTTGGAGTTAAGTTTTCTTTCTCTGTGGAATTCTAAGCAATCTTAGGGCAGAAATGACCTCTTATGTACCAATTTTTGATATTTCTGGTATAATTTTGTTACCTATGTTTTCTGCATAGCATTTGCTTAATACTGAATTGAATTAAGTTTGTATATGTGAGTACTATGAAGAGTACTGTAATACTACAGTACTAACTAGTATTACAGTGCTATTTATACTACTTAAATACCATCAATACTATTTATAGCACATAATACTGAATTGAATATTTTATATAGGTGGGTACTGTTTCAACTCTTAAAATATTTTATGCATATATAGTAAAATAATCTAAATATAAATGGACACTAGATTATTTTACTTGGACTATGAAGGGCCATATAAAAATGGAGTGCATGTATTTTGAACTGAATACACACACACACACACACACACATACATACAGTTGGCCCTCTTTATCTGAGGTTCTACATCTGTAGATTCAACCAAACTTGGACTGAAAATATTTGAAAAAAGTTCCAGAAAGTTCCAAAAAACAAAACTTGATTTTTCCACATGCTGGCAACCATTTACATAGCATTTACATTGTATTAGGTGTTATAAATAATCTAGAGATGATTTAAAGTATACAAGAGGATGTGCATAGGTTATATGCAAATATTACACCATTTTATATAAGGGACTTGAGCATCCATAGATTTTGGTATCCATAGGGAATCTGGAACCCATCCCCTGTGGATAGCGAGGGACAATTGTATATATATATTATATATATATACTATGAATATTGTACTTTTGTGCTAAAGGAATGGACCTTTATGAATCTAATTTGTTTTTCCATGTAACTATAGTCTGCTGTTTCCATTTTTCACATTCTGTGTCCGAGAGAAAGTCTTGTTTTTATTTCCCAACAAATCTTGACCTGGGGGGCCTGAAATCACGATTTTGCTTTTTTCCCTCCTCTCTTCATCTCTTAAGAAGATAAATATGGGTTTATCTGGCTGAAGTAATTTCTGTACTAACAAGTTGTATCTAAGGATTGCTTTTTCCTTCATGCTCACATATTTCCAGTTGTGTGACAAGGTAGTATAAACAGTGCAATTTGTATTAGCTGCATTCTTAAAGTATGGAAAAGGGTATTCAGAGAACATTAAAAATAACTTTAGGGATGTTAAGGTGGATGTTTTAAATCAGTAATAATGTATAAAGCAGAATCCGCATTGGTCATATCACCTATGAGAAGGATAATCACAAATGTTCTTATTTTTGTGTTAAGATTTTCATCTTATTTAATGCTTAAGAAAAATAAAAATGTTTTATTGGTCTCTTCCTTTGGAGAATCACTCAGGATTTTTTTTTTAACCTTATAAAATTTTAACACAAGATGGAACTCTGACCCATAGTTTTTCATTTCACTCTACATTTGGGGCTCAAAATGTTCATATAGTTATCACCCAGTCTGGAATTTAAGGGGCTGTGTGTCTTTAAAAATGTCCTTTCTAAGAATGTTTCATGAGTTTTGAAGTTCTAGGAGTGGAAGATGATTGAAATATTTGACATTTTCTCTTTGAGATTTTTAAGCATCATATTAAAACCTCCTCATTCAAAATCACTACAGGGAAGGGTTGAAAGCTAAAGGGTCAAGTTCAAGTGCACCTGATGAAAAAGGAATCATTCCTCTGTGCTGGGCAGCAGGTCTTGACTCCCCACTCATGGACAGTTCCCACTGCTGATGACCCTGGCCCCTTTCCTTGGAAAAGAGCCACCACTGCCTTTGGCCGCTAACAGGCACTATTGCCAGGTCCATTTCCACAGTCTCTTTGTCATAGAGTAAACGGGGCAGTTGGGTTACGTTTGACTAGTATTCAATTTGTTGAGAAAGTTGGATTATTTTTAATTTGTGTGTCTCTGGGAAGATACAATTAATGTTTTAGAGCTTGTGGGTAGGCAGAGTACATTTAATGAGGGGGAAAGAATCACACCACCTGTGGTGAGGGCCCTGCAGAAGAGGGTTGAGGGCAGAATTTTGCTCCACAACTGCAATTTTATACCTTTTACCCATGCTCTGCATAGCAGGCCGCCCTGGAGAGCTGGCTGTGCACTCAACTGGAAAGTCTGCAAAATCTGGTGTGCTTTTTATGTAGGATACAAAGGTGAAATTAAGTTACCTACCCTCAGTCACATAGCTAGAAAGTGGAGGAGCTGCTGTTCAGATCCAGTCTGTTTGATTCCCAAGTCCGGGTTGTTTTCTAGAGCAGAAGAGGAGGAGGGTAAAATGGACCTTAATAAAGTAGCACTGAAGTATATGGGGAGGGTGTCTCTGAAAATTTGCTTATTGAAAGTTAATAAAAGCGGAGGAGAGATGAAACGTGCAATCATATAAACATTCTGGCTTTGGGCAGCCAGAAGTTGGACGTAGAATGCTGAATACACATCAGTGGCACTTCTATTCTTCTTCTTTAAAAATGCCCATTTTATAGATGTGGAACACAGGGGTGGAGTTCAGGCTCTTGGCTTACTCTTCTGGATTGCCCCCTTAGTACTGCCCGGGTCCCACACAGGTAATATAGCTTCTTTGTAGAATGGATGAGTCACCCACTTCCCAGGATTTTTATTAGGAATGAATGATATAGTGTAGATCAGTAATTTTCAGTCGGGGCAGTTTTTCTCCCAAGGGTACGTTTGGCAACGTTTGGGGACATTTGTGACTGTCACAACTGGGGGTGGAGGGGTGCTAGTGCCATTTAATGCGTGGAGGCCAAGGATGCTTCTAACCATCTTACAATGCACAGGACAACCCTCCACAACAAAGAATTATCTGACCCCAAGTGTCAAATGGCAAACTTGGGATCAACACTTGTGTAGGACAAGTGCCTGGTAACAGACAGCACCTCCTGCAGGGACCTGTTGTTCATTCAGGGCTCACTTTGTGCCAGGCACTGCATTAGGAACTTTACGTACTTTGTCTCTGTTCGCACGCGCCTACAGGTTGCAATGATTGAAGGTTGAGGGTAAAAGCACTGCTCAAGGTCACAGAGTGCTGAACAGCAAAATCAAGATTTGGACTAAAGTCTGTATAGCTACGAAGCACTTCCCACAAACCTGTTTCTTCCTAGTTTAAAGTAGTTGAGGTCCTTGACTCCTCACTTGAGATTATTAGAAGAATAAATTAATGTAAGCATTTAAGGCTAGTTTGTTGGGGTGCTGTGAACAGAGCCCCACCTACTCTACTGTGTTTCTGTCCTTTTAGCAGGCCCAGGTGGTAAAGGAAGGTGCTGATTTCCTGGCCAGGCTTCCAGACCACAGACAAAATGTTCACATCTGCAGTCACCCCTGTAGTAGAGCAAAAGATTTGGCCACATTGTGAGTGATGCTCTACCTTCATTGTTTTTTGTGATTGTCACAAGAAAGAAGCATGTCAAAGAGGAGTCGGGGTGTTTCACTCCCAAAGGGACTGTTAAATGAGAATTCCATAGGTTGGACAGTGCTGAAAATGTGTTCCAGTAGAAAGGCATACAGGAGCTATTGGGTCACCAGCGTCCCCGACCCTAGACTAAGTATGAAAGCTAATTTTGATTCTTCCCTTCCCCTAGGTGAACAAAGAGGTCATGTGATCCCTTTCTGGGACCTAGTAGATCCCTTGCTCAACATATCCCATGGTTTATGTTGTCCAGCTGGAAAAAGGTAAAAGACAGGGATTCATGCTGAGACTACATCTGTCTTGAACAGAGTAAGAAAAAAAAAAAACTCAAATAAATCTTAATGTGGATTAGGAAGTGTGGACTTCAATTACTTCCAAGTGGTATAGGCTTTTGATAATGTGTTTCATCAGGATAAGAATTACGAGGTGCTCAGACTAATTCTCTGAAATCACAAGGGGGATAAAGAGTTCTAATAGCGTGTTACAGTAAGCCAGTGCCCAGGGAGTAGAATTGTATGGTTCACATTAAATTGCCCCATCTAGACCATGAATTATGTATTGATTTTTGGAGAACAAGGATATAACAGAGTATAGTTCACTCTAAAATGACAGTGAATGTAATTTAATCATTTTGGGCATGATTCAGAAATACCTATGTTTCATCACTTTCTGTGTGGTCTCTGTATGGAGAGAGAACTAAAGTTTCTCACATGTTGAATATCAGTACTCTGATGTTTGTATTCATAAGCACAGAATTTTAACTAAGGGGGATAGTTACCCATTTGTTTGTGTAGAAGGAGAGAAGCAGAAAAAGACTTCTTGAGGTTATTGGTGGTGGGATGGGCTTGGGAGTTACAGATAAGCAGGACTGTCTCTAATTGAGGTGATACATATTAGGGGTGGGTATTGAGATGTACTAATGAAATATACTAAGAGCTTAACAGATTAAGTGGGCAATATACATATGTGCATGTGTGTGTATATATATATATATTTACACATACACACAAACTCATACATACTATATCTATGGTTATGTAACATGTTATATTTATATATTTTGTATAGTACATAATATATGTAATGAAATATATGAAATATAGCATGCATAAGAAACTGAATTGGCTAAAATGTATATAATGTATTAACAATATTAATATCATATGTACTATATATTTAATATAATAAAATGCTAATATAATTATATAAATATGTATAAACCAGTCCTGCTTATTGTGTATTATTGCAGAATATTGGATTCATGTAATACTCCTAGCATGGCATACAGAGTCAGTAAGTTGTGCTCTAAACTTGGAATCGATGATTACATTGCTATAATTCACTAATGCATAGCCTATAAAGTAGACCTTGTCATATCCTGAAGTAAAACCCAGCATAACACAAGCTATGTCTGAAATGATATAGAAAATCTAAACCTAGATGGTGGGTACTGTATGCTAGATCCTTTTATTGGGCTGTAAATTAGTGACATGTTCAATGATTGCTCTGAATTGGTTTGTGCCTATCCAGCATTAAGCCTTGTCACTATTCCATGTGCTTTGGTCTTGTGTCTTAGACTTTTTAAATCACTCAACTAATGCCTAACAAATCTGCAATCTCTGCTGTGTGATTTACATCTGTCTCCTTCTTTGTATACAGGTGGCAGATCTTAGACCTCTGATGTGTTCTTTGCTATGTGGTTTTGTGTGTTCTTATCCTGGGAGGGATGTAAGTGCTAGTCTTTGAATAGGAAGTTGCATTTCAACCTTGATGTAGGATATGGATCCTGAAACTGAAATTATAAAAGTGTTTTTATTTCATATTATCTCAACTTGTTAAGGTTATAAAATATGATCAACTACCTCATCTAACAAGAGCAAAACATCACACATACAAAATATTTTCTTCTTGTTTGTCTCAAAAAAGAGTGAGGTAGGCAAAGAAATTTGTGAACATTACACACTAGGGATAAATTCTTGGGGATTCACCATGTATATTAAAAGCTCTTACATACACTGGAGGAGTCCTACAAAAAAGAAAACCTTAAGTTTGGTTTAACTCTGCATTGTTCCCAAATTTATTTAATAACAGAGCCTGTCCCTGCCTACTGATCTCAGAGGATGCCGTTGTTCCACTGAAAACATTTTAGGAATCCCTGAATGATGGTGTGTGACCTTGAGTGGGAATCTGATGATACAGGAAACGCAGGGAGGCAGCACAGTACTTACTTGTCCCCAGAAACAGTTAAAATCCAGTGATTTTTTTTCTTCTTCTCAATCATCTGTGTAAATACTACGTCTATCAAGTGATTATTACCTTATAATAATTATTATTTTCATTATGTGAATGTAAACTACCCCTATATCTCAAATGACATTTCTTCAATTCACTTTCAGTGTAAGTTGAATTCCCACAAAGCACTCTGGGAAATCCCAATTATGCGTGAGTGGAGAGGTGGAGGGGCTAAAAGGAGTTGACACAGGCTGCAAGCCACTGTCCTGTGCTCACCCAGTTAGAAAAGGGTCATGAGGATGGATTTTCTCAGTGCGCTATTGAGCGAAGGGCTTGAATGTCCTGTGGGGCTGTCAGCCCTTACGCTGGTGGGGGATGTATTTATTATTACTTCTCTGATTCCCTTTAATTATTATATGTGGTGGTGATTATTATACTGGGTACCCATCTCAGCTAAAAACTTTGGGTGCACCACTATGTGGACCGAGTAGATCATGAACCCAGGTAGGCCTTCTTCAGTTCATGCCGATCCATGGCCACTTATAAGAATGTCTGACGCGCCCTATCTCTTGAAAACTCAGGCTACCTGTTTTGCCAGCAGCAACCTTCTCCTCAAAGGGAGGTTTTCTTGAGATCCCACCTTCTTCCAAGGAGGACAATGTCTATTCCAGAATTTCTTGTTTAATATTTATGCAGCCAAGTCTTCAAGTTCTTTGTACTGATTTTATACCAGCTCAGAAATGAATCAGCTTTATCTGCTCTTTGGTGATTTATTCTCTCTCTTTTTTTTTTTTTTTTTTTTGCGGTATGCGGGCCTCTCACTGTTGTGGCCTCTCCCGTTGTGGAGCACAGGCTCCGGACGCGCAGGCCCAGCGGCCATGGCTCACGGGCCCAGCCGCTCCGCGGCATATGGGATCCTCCCAGACCGGGGCACGAACCCGTATCCCCTGCATCGGCAGGTGGACTCTCAACCACTGCGCCACCAGGGAGGCCCCTATTCTCATTTTGTTCCTCAGTCTCATTTTGCCTAGAATTAAGCATTGGCCTTAGAATGGGTAATGGTGGGTGGGGGGGTGTCTCCAGTTGGACAACACCAGTGGCCAGTCCTGGTGGGCATTACGCTTTACCTCTCTACCCTTCTGCTTCTGCCTTATTGACTATATGCATTTTTATGGCATTATATTTCTACTTTCTTTCAAGATTTCTCCAGAATAAATTAGTGAAACACCCCCCCCCCCAAAATTTAGGTGTGCAAGAAATATACTATTTTTCGTTCATCTTTAGCTTAGTTTGATTGTTTTGAACCCTTCTACCACCAGGGTCCTTTCTCTTTTGTCTGGGAGATCCACCTATTCCTCAGCCATCACTTCATACTGGTCACCACTTAGAAGGCCCTTATTCCTGATAGGTGGGCTGGGAACTCTCTCTAGAACTTCTGTGCTGCACCTGGTCCTTTGTGTTGCTTCCCCACTGTGCTGAGCCCTGGATCTCTAGGAGGTGGCCAGTGGCCTTGACCTGCTCTGCCTGGACACCCACGGCTGCCATTTCCTTTCTGGGGAAGCAAAATACAGGCTCTCTCTATCTCTCTCTCACTAACATCAGTATCTCCATTCTTATCAGTTTTTTTCCAGACAGGAGAAGGGTCAGGGGAAGATTTTATTTTTGAGCCAGGAGGCACGTGGCAGGGGAAGGGAAACCTTTCTTCAGGAACGTCCAACAGAACCGTAATGGACTAGACTTCTGGCAACACAAAAGCCAGACACTAGTTGGGCTACGTTCATTTTCAAAAATATTTCCTTCTGATAAATCTCTGTGTTTCCGTCAATGAAACATACCCTTTAAACATGGTTCTCCCATCCCTCAACCCCATACGAATGTGGGTACTGGGTCTCTGACCTAAACTTTACCCTTCAGAATAATGGTACCACTCAAAGCCCCACTAGGATGTGAACATGAAGATATTTCCACAGAATCTTCAAGGTTCCAGCTGGGAACCTAATCCTGGCCAGATTCTTAGGTGTCTCTTTGCTTCTGTGGCTTCCTCTTCAGGCTGAAGAGTGGTCCAAGTTAACAGTCTTAACGTGGGCCTTCCAGACCCTTCCCTTCTTAGGTGTTTTCCTGGGTGCATGAGAATGTTATCATGTCAACAAACTCTGAAAAGATCATATTCGCTCTCTTTTTATTCCTTCTACTGATTTTCCTGAAAATAACCAGGGAACTTAGGGCATCCAGAAGTTTTTCTTAAATTAGCCTATTTTGCAAGGCTGCTTTGAGGACTGTGTGACATGATTGTTATAAAGTGTCGGGCATAGCGTCTGCCACAGTGCTATTGCTGTTATTTTAACAAGTCTGTGACCACCATGATAATTCTGCCTCCTGCCACTTTTTAGGATGTGAGTTGTAGGCTGGGATGATAAGATCTGATATGTAATTCTTATTTATTTGAATCCTCTAAGAAAAAAAAGACAATAGCATCTTGTTCAGTGATGTTCCTGAAGCAATTAGTATATTCTGATTAGAGCTATGACTAAGATCAAAGGTATTTCTGTAGACATGTGTATTTCAGTACATTTAACATGCTAACCACCATAAGAAGATTGGACACTCCATCCCTGAGTTCATGGCCTTTATGGAGCCTGACAATAAGGAGTCCAGAGAGTTGCAACAAAGAGTAATGGATATCACAAGTGGAGTTTTGTAAAAAACAGTATTTAAGAATTCCATTGGGCGTTATGTTGGAAGTTTCTTCTTTTAAGCATAAGCTAAGGAAACACAGAGAAGACTGTTTAACTTATTCCTCATTTGGGTAAAACCATCAACCCATTGGTGTGATGAGTTTTCAGTGGTGACAATACTGCTAATTATACGAAGACATGATTCTGCTTCCTACTATGCTGTTTGTTCTAGCTTCAATAATGTGTGGTATTGATGGGATGCTTACCATGTGCCAAGCTCTGGGTTAGTGCTGGGAATAGAGTGGTGAACAGGTCCGGCACATTTCTGCCATCATGGAGTTTAGAATCAAGTGAGAGAGACACATATTAAACAATGAACCATACTGTTGGATTTGCAATTGCAAGAGTGATGAATGCTATGTATAAGAGTAAGGTACAGTCAGAGAATAGGAAAGAGTTCCCTAAGAAAGTGAAGAGTGAGTAGAAATTGAGTTGGGATGTAGGGAGTGGAGCATGGGATTTGGCTTAAAAGACAGTACATGTGGTTGCCCAGGTTTGGGAGGGAGCTTGGAGCATCAGAGGAATTGGAAGAGGGCCAACATCATGGGAGAGCAGTGAGTGAATGTGGGTGACTCAGGCGATTGGGTACTAAGGGGAAAGGCTGGGCCCCGATCAGGCAGGCACTTGTATGCCATATTAAGAATTTGGGGGGCTTCCCTGGTGGTGCAGTGGTTGAGAGTCCGCCTGCCGATGCAGGGGACACGGGTTCGTGCCCCGGTCCGGGAAGATCCCACGTGCCGCGGAGCAGCTGGGCCTGTGAGCCATGGCCGCTGTGCCTGAGCGTCCAGAGCCTGTGCTCCACAACGGGAGAGGCCACAACAGTGAGAAGCCCATGTACCACAAAAAAAAAAAAAAAAAGAATTTGGTTTTATTTATTCCGAGAGGAATAGGGAGCTGCTGATGGGCTTTGAGCATGGGAATGATATATAGACAACACACTGCACCAAAAGTGGTACAGATTTGAATTATTAAAAGATATATATCTGTAATAAGGAGAAAGTATTGGCGGCAGGGAGTGGGGTGAGGCAGTGGATTCTGAAGGCCAGACAGGAGGCTACTCCTCTTATTCATGTAAGAAAAGATGATAACTTTGCCGAGGGTGGTAACAGTAGGGATGAAGAAGCATGGACAGATTGGATTGATGTTGAAGAGATAAAGCTGCTGAGTAATTGATTGGGTTTGATCTTTGTAAAGCCTTTGTAGAATCTTCAGTATAATTATTAGACTATACAGCATAAAGAGATGTTTCCAGTCGTTTCCAGATAGAAAAAAATACTGTGATTATGCCATGGTACTGCAGTTTCTGAAATATTTTTTCAAATGCAGTTACTTGGAAATTATTTTCCAGGTGACAAGAGTAGAGCTCGAATAGTCTTAAAATTACTGGTTCAAAACAGAAGTAGTTATTCCTTTGAAAAAAATTAGATGCATTAGATGTTCTGTCCACCCAAATGCAGCTTATGTTTTGTTCTCTCTCACTCATCAGCCAGATGAAGATCTGCTTTTAGAAAGAGGGATTACATGTTAAGAAGCAGATAGACTCCATGGAACCATTAGAACATTGAACTTACTGAGAAAGAATATTATCTCAAGTGTGCTCTGGCGTAATTTTCATCCTAGGCAAAATTAACTCTTGAGTTGCTTAATGGTAAATAAAATGTTTGGATGCCATCCAGCCCTTTTGCTTTATGTATTTTTAAAGCCTGTGTGTATAGTGCCAACACTGCTGCCTTTCCTGTGAACCTCTAATAGACAACAGTAAGCAAGGTCTCCTTTGTCAAGCCCAACACATATTGATTATTCACTGTGGAAATAATACTTGATTCTTGTCTTTTGGGCAGAAACACAGCCTAAAAATTTCAGCATCCCAAGCACCTGCTCCACTTTGCTGTCTTTGTGGTATAAAGCAAACAGATTTCTGGTCCCCCCTGAAGGGTCATCACTGCCTAGTGGTCAACAAGGAAAGGGAGAAAGTCCTTCAGACAAACAGTGGGTGAGATTCACTCCGTGTCTGGCTTACTCTTCACTGCCTTTCCTGCTGAACCAATAAAAAACAGCTGACTAAATGATTTTCTTCTGCTTCTCCAGGGAATCGAGAGGGCTTAGCTGGAGCATTTGTTGTAAGTAAAGTCAAAGTTGAATGGAGCCATATTTATAGGATGAGAACACCCCATCAATATCCCTTGAAAGGTATCAGAGCCCCAGGAGTTCCGGGGCCATCAGGGAGCCAGGCCATTGAGCTGGGACTGAGGCAGGGCTGAGGGGCTTTAGGCAGGTAAGGAAGGGCAGGACCCCGAGCCCCTCACACCAGCTGCACTCAGGACAGATCCCCTCCTAAATATATTTTACCCAATGGGCATTGCAAGGCTTCATTGGCTCAAGAGATATGGCTTCTAAATTGCAATTATTGTGGGAAAGATTTGGAGTCGATAGAAGTGGAGAGTTCAGTGTCAGGGTACCTGAGCAGTTTACCTTGAGAAAGCTCTTTGACCCCAGGCTTTCATGATTTCATCTAGCAAAGCACAACAATATCAATAATATGCATATGGTTTTGGGAAGATAGTAGGTATTTCAAAAATGACAGCTGTTACTATTATTGCTATATTTATTCTAGGGACACACCATTCTTATTGGTGCCTGAAGCTTTCTTTGTGCGCTGAACCCCTGAGCCTTGCTGGATGTACCTGAACAGTAGCTTTGTCCGTGTTCTCAAGCATGCAGAGGCAGGAAGGATCCCATTTCACATAATCAATTGTGAAGGGCCCCTGGGAACAGCTGTCTGCTCCTAGGTGCTAATCTAGGAGACTAAATTCCCTCAGCATTCACGGACAGTTCGTTGCTTGTGCAATGTGTGTTTTTATGTAATTTCCATTTGTTTGTTCTCTTTTTCCTCCCTCCCCTCCCCTACACCTTGGATTACAACCACTGATGGAGCGCTTTTTCTTCCCTTACATTTGTAGAGTGTTATAGTGGAAGCCAGTGTGATATACTGGAAAGATCACTGGATTGGGCCTCTGGAAGGCAATTGTCAGCTCCATTTCTGCTCCAAATGACTGTGTGACCTTGAGCAAGTCCTTGAATTTGTTGGGACTTCATTTTCCTCCTCCAAAAACTGTGGGCTATAAGATTTCCTTCCCATTCCCAAAATCTAGCTGGTTAGGAGGCTGTAGATTTGAGTAATCTGAAAAGACCCACTCTGTGTCAAGGTGCAATGAAGTATATGAGGTTTGAGATGCCCTTTTAGGATTCAGAATTTTTAGAAACCAGAAATATTGATAAATAGTTTTTAAAAGGTGGTTTTCTGTCTCTGTGGTGTTTGCATTAGCTGATTAGCCATTCAGATGTATTTCTAATCTGCTCTGCTGTCAGGGTTCTTTTAATGGATGTTCTAGCCACTGGCAACTAATAATTTATAATCATAAATGATAAGTGACAGAGGTATCTGTCCACAGTGATGAAATAGACTTAGAACATGCTGTTAGGTGTTAAACAAAACACAATCATGCAAAAAGAGCTTGAGATGTTAGCAGCAGTACGTATGCTTACTGGAAGTATAAATATTCAGTCCAGATACTCTGTGGTGGTCTTGAACTTGGAATCATGAATTGTCATCAAAAGTGTATCTTTAGGGCCTCCCTGGTGGCGCAAGTGGTTGAGAGTCCGCCTGCCGATGCAGGGGATACGGGTTCGTGCCCCGGTCTGGGAGGATCCCATATGCCGCGGAGCGGCTGGGCCCGTGAGCCATGGCCGCTGAGCCTGCGCGTCCGGAGCCTGCGCGTCCGGAGCCTGTGCTCCGCAACGGGGGAGGCCACAACAGTGAGAGGCCCGCATACCGCAAAAAAAAAAAAAAAAAAAAAAAAAAAAAAAAAAAAAGTGTATCTTTATACTTACGAAAATAATGTTTGGTAGCTCTTAACTGTTGCTGTTAAATTTTTCTGAAGATAATTGTTAGAACTCTTTAGCACACTTATTTTTCGGGCCACACATATGTATCTTGAAAATAGTTTTAGTATTAATAAGGGATTTTTTTTATTACTGTAAAAAGTGCAGTGGAATTTCTTAAATGATATTCTTTTTGATGCGATAGTAAATGGGACAGTTTCTTTGACTTCTCTTTCTGATCTTTCATTGTTAGTGTATAGGAATGCAAGAGATTTCTGTTTATTAATTTTGTATTCTGCAACTTTACCAAATTCATTGATGAGCTCTAGTAGTTTTCTGGTAGTGTCTTTAGGGTTTTCTATGTGTAGTATTATATGTCATCTGCAAACAGTGGCAGTTTTACTTCTTCTTTTCCAATTTGGATTCCTTTTATTTCTTTTTCTTCTCTGATTGCCGTGGCTAGGACTTCCAAAACTATGTTGAATAATAGTGGCAAGAGCAGACATGCTTGTCTTGTTCCTCATCTTAGAGGAAACGCTTTCAGTTTTTCACCATTGAGAATGATGTTTGCTGTGGGTTTGTCGTATATGGCCTTTATTATGTTGAGGTAGGTTCCCTCTGTGCCCACTTTCTGGAGAGTTTTCATCATAAATGGGTGTTGAATTTTGTCAAAAGCTTTTTCTGCATCTACTGAGATGATCATGTGGTTTTTATTCTTCAATTTGTTAATATGGTGTATCACATTGGTTGATTTGTGGATGTTGAAAAATCCTTGCATCCCTGGGATAAATCCCACTTGATCATGGTGTATGATCCTTTTAATGTGTTGTTGGATTCAGTTTGCTAGTTTTTTGTTGGGGATTTTTGCATCTATGTTCATCAGTGACATTGGCCTGTAATTTTCTTTTTTGTGTGATATTTTTGTCTGGTTTTGGTATCAGGGTGATGGTGGCCTCATAGAATGAGGTTGGGAGTGTTCCTTCCTCTGCAATTTTTTGGAAGAATTTCAGATAAGCAGGTGTTAACTCTTCTCTAAATATTTGATAGAATTCGCCTGTGAAGCCATCTGGTCCTGGACTTTTGTTTGTTGGAAGATCTTTAATCACAGTTTTAATTTCAGTGCTTGTGATTGGTCTGTTCATATTTTCCATTTCTTCCTGGTTCAGTCTTGGAAGGTTGTACCTTTCTAAGAATTTGTCCATTTCTTCTAGGTTGTCCATTTTATTGACATATAGTTGCCTGTAGTAGTCTCTTATGATCCTTTGTATTTCTGTGGTGTACACTGTAACGTCTTTTTCAATTCTAATTTTATTGATTTGAGTCCTCTGCCTATTTTTCTTGATGAGTCTGGCTACAGGATTATCAATTGTATCTTCTCTAAGAGAACCAGCTTTTAGTTTCATTGATCTTTGCTATTGTTTTCTTTGTCTCTATTCATTTATTTCTGCTCTTATCTTTATGATTTCTTTCCTTCTACTAACTTTGGGTTTTGTTTGTTCTTCGTTCTCTAGTTGCTTTAGGTATAAGGTTAGGTTGTTTGAGATTTTTCTTGTTTCTCGAGGTAAGATTGTATTGCTTAAACTTCCCTCTTAGAACTGCTTTTTCCCATAGGTTTCGGATCGTTGTGTTTTTGTTGTCATTTGTCTCTAGGTATTTTTTGATTTCCTCTTTGATTTCTTCAGTGATCCATTGGTTACTTAGTAACATATTGTTAAACCTTCATGTGTTTGTTGTTTTTACAACAGAGGAATTAAAGATGATGTGGTACATATATACAATGGAATATTACTCAGCCATAAAAAAGAATGAAATAATGCCATTTGTAGCAACATGGATGGACCTAGAGATTGTTATACTGAGTGAAGTATCTCAGACAGAGAAAGACAAATATCATATGATATTGCTTATATGTGGAATCTAGAAAAGGGGTACAAATGAATTTATCTGCAAAACAGAGATATACTTAAACTTACCGGGGGTTGGGGGGGAGAGGGATAAATTAGAAGATTGAGATTGACATATACACACTATTACATATAAAATACATAACTAATAAGGACCTACCGTATAGCACAGGTGACTCTACTCAATACTCTGTAATAGCCTACATGGGAAAAGAATCTAAAAAAGAGTGGATATATGTATTTGTATAACTGATTCACTTTGCTGTACACCTGAAACTAACACAACATTATAAATCAACCATACTCCAATAAAATATTTTTAAAAATAAAATAAAAAAGAAATAAATGAAATGTATTAGGGTTTAAATTCCTTCCCATTAAATATTTTTTTGTTTCTCCATTTTTTATGTTGTGTGTCTGTTTCTATCAGAGGCATAACTCACAAATGGATATATCTAATAAGTGGGTTTGCTCTGAGAGGTTAGAAAGTGTTGTGTGGCTTTATACATCCCCTGCTAGTGGACGTTATTAATTATCATGATAGATTTTGAAATGTAGACTCAGGAACTATCATCTCTTCTGTCTTTCACCAGTGTACCTGCCTCCAGTGGTCCCTCTCAACTTCTGGTTTGCTGCTTTCTATCTAATGAGCTCTGGGAAACCAAATTAAGGTTGTTAATAATGTGAACAAACTAAGTGTAGCTAGGCCTGAGGGAGCGGCCAGATGTCCTCTTCATGAGCATGTTGGCATTATATTTAGTGCACAGTTCTCGTGACACGTGTTTAATATCTCATTCATTTTTATATTCCCAGAGTCTAACACACTGCTTATCAACTAGCAGGTAAAGAATAATGGTTGTTTCACTGAATGAATGCTTGCTGGCCACTTTTGTTTTCATCCCTTGGGTTCTTTGATGTATTTTAGAAAGCGTGATTTCCTAGATAATTGTCCACTATGTAATGGAGATATTACTTTAATTCCTCCATGATCAGGGTGAAAGCTTTTTGAGATGTGAAAATTATGACAGAAATTTCAAGCCATTTCTCGGAGGTGAGTCATCTTACAAGTAGATCAGCTCTGTTTTATGTCACATTTTATAATGCTGAGGCTTCTGAGTGCTTTGGCATAGTAATTATCCACCAGTAATTTGTTTAGGGCTCTAATGCTCGGGTTTGTCATTCATGTCATTCCTCAGTACTCTTGCCCAAGTTAAATATAAAGCAGTGTCAGGGTAATAAAAGTTGTGGTTGAAAAAAAATTAACAATAAAACAAACATCTCTTCCTATTGCATGAATGGTATTAAATCAGGGTTGCTGCCTCAAACAGTGGCAAGTACTGTGTGAAAGCTCCTGGGAATGTGTTTATTCCCCGTTCTCTGGATTACTCTTTTTTCTTTATGGCAGGCTTCTTACTGATTACTATACCTAAAATTCAGGCATCCAGCGGGCTGCCTTAGCTGTGATGATTTAGTTTGGGTGATACATTCATCTAAACTACTCCACTTAAGGATAACTTAATTAAGAGAATACAGTTTGCCAGCACTTTTCTGTTTCTAGAGGAATATTACATTAGAGCATTCACAGATTTGTACTTTCTTCAAAAACACAGGCAAAAAAAGAGGAACCACACAGTTTTAAAGGTGAATATAACCTGAGAATTCACCGATGCTACCCTTCTGTGTCCAAAATATTTATTAAACCAAAATCTTAACATATTAATTAAAACTGATGTGACTTAAAATACTGCACAGTTTATTCCAGAGTAGCTGTGCTTATCTCATAGAAAGGATAGTGAGTTGCAGGTGGATGGTGTTTTTACATAATCTTTGTGCACATAAACAAGTTTAAAATTACTATTCCTATTATACCATTGAAATGATTTCAAGTGTTAATTTAAAGCCCCATTACGTATATAATTAAACTTTTAATCCTTTAATTGTTGTAAATTTTTTCTTTTTTTTGTTTTAAATTTTTATTTTATATTGGAGTATAGTTGATTTACAATGTTGTGTTAGTTTCAGGTGTACAGCAAAGGGTTTCAGTTATACATATACATATATCTATTCTTTTTCAGATTCTTTTCCCATATAGGTTATTACAGAGTATTGAGTAGAGTTCCCTGTGCTATACAGTAGTCCTTGTTGTTTATGTATTTTACATATAGTTGTATATGTTAATCCCAACCTCCTAATTTATTCCTCCCCCTACCCCCCTTACCCCTTTGGTAACCATAAGTTTGTTTTCTACATCTGTGAGTCTGTTTCTGTTTTGTAAATAAGTTCATTTGTATCATCTTTTAGATTCCACATATAATTGATATCATATTATATTTGTCTTTCTCTGTCTGACTTACTTCACTTAGTATGATAATCTCTAGGTCCATCTGTGTTGCTGCAAATGGCATTATTTCATTCTTTCTTATGGCTGAGTAGTATTCCATTGCATATATGTACCACATTTTCTTTATCCATTCATCTGTTGATGGACATTTAGGCTGTTTCCATGTCTTGGCTATTGTAAACAGTGCTGCAATGAACATTGGGGTGCATGTATCTTTTCGAAGTATGGATTTCTCCATATATATGCCCAGCAGTGGGATTGCTGGATCATATATGGTAGCTCTGTTTTTAGTTTTTTAAGAAAACTTCAAACTCAAGATGGATTAAAGGCCTAAATGTAAGACCGGATACTATAAAACTCTTAGAGGAAAACATAAGCAGAACACTTTTTAACATAAAACACAGCAATATCTTTTAGGGTCCATCTCCTAGAGAAATGAAAATTTTGTTTTATTTGTATTACTTGAGGCTTATTTCCAATTAAGAAGTATAAAGTGATTGCTGTTTACACATAGGCTTCTTATTTGTCTCTTTAGGTTATTTGTCTCAGATATATATTCTGAATATAACCATATGTTTTATATATATGTCAAGCTTAAAAGTGATATTCTTTCTCTCCATGCAACTGCTCAAAATTTTAATTGGCTCTTCTATTTCTGAACTTGGACAAGGGATTTAAGATTTTTCAAACTGCAGGTCACATTTTATTACTTCAATATGCATGTTTTTTGAAATGGCAAAATCCCTCAGGGCTGTGTGATTTTCACGTGTGTGTGTGTGTGTGTGTGTGTGTTTAAAGTTCATATCCAAACACAACTGAATAAATCCTGGAACACATTTTCTCTCCATGCCTGAGAAATGCAAATTGTTATAGGTCAATTGCTGAGAGGTCTTTTCTGTATCTTGGACGTCTTGTTTGCAATTTGTCTTTCATTCATTCCAAGCATACCCAATTCACTTTACGTTTGCCTGTTATTCACGTTTTTCAGTTGTCTGCAGGGTTCGCTTTAACATGCAGAAAAACTATTCTCCCTTGACTGTGCCTTCCTAAATGCACTGACTAATATTTATAAACACACATGTGTCTTACTATGCAAGAGCTGCTGCCCTAAATTTCTAGGGTCAAGAGGGGGAAATCATGGCGCACACACCACCTTGATGACTTGTTCTACTCATATCCAAAGGAATATTAACAAACAAATAGGAGAGATCATAGCTAAGCGAACAAATGGATCTGCCTTGTGATCGTAGGATCACACATACCAATGCACACCCTAGAAAAGATGCTTTTCAAATGCAGGCCAAGAGCCCATGCTTGGGGTCCCACAGATCTGGAGTCCCATTCTAGCCTAGCATGCACTAGCTGTGTAACCTTGGGTGTGCATTGTAACTTCTGAGTTTCATTTTCCACAACTGATAAAATGAGCAAACTAGCCCCACCTCATGGGATTGTTATAAGGAAAGAAGGAAGGAAGGGAGGGAGGCACCTGTGAAATCACCATTGGTGTACTATAAACCAGCTGTCTCTCTGTTTAAAAAAAAAAAAGCCTTGATGTGACTTGATTTGTAATGTGGTGTAAATACTCCCACCATGGCTGATTTTAAATCATGAATGATTTAACAACCACCTGGTAAAGTTCCTGAATACTTAACAGTCCCCTGGTAGCAGCCAAGCCCAGCACACCACTGCTAGCCTTTAACAAATGGTAGTAATTATTTCTTAATAGTTATATTTTGTCTTCCATTGATCTAGAAAAAAAATTGGCTGTTTGGTGAAATTCTGTACAGATGGAGATATGAAAGCTGAGAGAAGAATAGTAATTTATACAGTTTAAAATAATAATGATTTCAGGGCCTCCCTGGTGGCGCAGTGGTTAAGAGTCCGCCTGCCGATGCAGGGGATACGGGTTCGTGCCCCGGTCTGGGAGGATCCCATATGCCGCGGAGCGGCTGGGCCCGTGAGCCATGGCCGCTGGGCCTGCGCGTCCGGAGCCTGTGCTCCACAACGGGAGAGGCCACAACAGTGAGAGGCCCGCATACCGCAAAAAGGAAAAAAAAAATAATAATAATAATGATTTCAAATAAAAAAGAGCTACCTTAACTATTTTGAAAGTAGGCAAAAACTTAGAAGAAGAAAACAGAATATTAATAATAAGAAAATGTGCTAATCAGATGTTTTAAAAGTAAGAATAGGATCACTTTGTAAGATGTTCTAGATTGATTAAATTTAATGTTAGTTTTTCAAGATTGGTTAGAAGGTGCTCCACGTTCTTGGTCTTATATTATTTAATTTATGTGAACAAATCCTAAGTAGAGAGTTGCGTGTATTTGGTACCTAAACAGAGAGAAACTGACAGCCTATATTTTAAAACCTAGTGCTTTACAAAAAAGCTTTGTTTTCATTTTAACTAATAACTGTTTTGTATCATTCAAGACTGGTTTTATTTTTTTTTTAATTGAAGTATAGTTGATTTACAGTGTGTTAGTTCCAGGTATACAGCAAAGTGGTTCAGTTATATATATATATATATATATATATATATATACTGAATATATATTATTTATATACATATTCTTTCTCAGATTCTTTTCCCTTATAGATTATTATAAAATATTGACCACAGTGCCCCGTGCTGTACAGTCAGTCCTTATTGGTTACCTATTTTATATATAGTAGTGTGTATATATTAATCCAAAACTCCTAGATAAGTCAAGACTGATTTTAGATTTTTAAAGTTTGCTGCAGCCATATATTTTTTGAAATAGTCCTTTACTGAATAACCTGGTTTTGTTTTTGGTAATAATAAACATTTGCATGCATGGTCTGAGATTTGGATAAAGAATGGCATACTGGACCTGAAACTGCTCCAGAACATCTAGACATGTGGAGCCTGCAAATAGCTGTCATGTAACAATGAACTTCTCATTTTGCAGAGTACTAAACTGTGGGTGATTGAAGAGGAAATCATCAGACTTAAGGATGGTTGATTGAATCATCCTGTGCTGAAAGCTGCACTTTCCATGTGCACTTACTGTACCCTGAGCAGGCAGTGCTGGGATAACTCACCTAGGGAAGAGTGTGGGCAAACCCAAGGGCATTTTGGTGGCTATAGGCTGACTTAATCCAGTAAAACTGCTCTGTCCATTTCATCAAGAGGAGACTGTAGCGTGGGGTCACTGAAAGGAGACAGAAATCATCAGCACTGTACCTAACATGGCATTGCCTAGAACAGCAGGTTTGCACACCCAGAACAGGGCTGGGAGGAAGAACCAGGAGGACTGTGTACATTAGAACCCCAAAACTGTTGTCCTGCTAAAGTGAGAGATCCTCACTGCAGCATGTGGCCCCAAGTGCAAATATCTGCTTCTCTGGGGAGGCACGTCTCTTCCTAAATGCACGTGCCTGTGTACACATTTATTGCTCCTAGAAATGTACTGGATGTGCATGAAAATACAGTCCAGGAAGTAATTAAGTGGCATTTGGGGTTTGATCAGATTTGGGGAAGGAAAGAAAGACTGCACCTTCTTTCTCTCGCCTATGTAAGTTAAAATGTTTCTCAGGCTGTGAAATGCCTTTATGATGATCACAAACCTAGTAAAGGGTTAAAGGTAACATGATTAAGCTGATACACTTTTTTCAGGCTCATATTACATTTTTAAGTAAAGCAAAAGGGAGGAAACTTTTTTTTTCCATTGACACAAAATGTGATTACTTGCTGTCCTCGTGGAAAGATAGATGATCAGCCTTCTGGATGAGGCCAGCTGGTATGTCTATAGATTAGATGCAAAAAAAAAAAAAAAAAATCAGTGGGTAGCTCTTTCATCTGTCCATTTTTTGAACCCTCTCTCACAAAACTAATTCATTAATGAAAAGATTTGGCGTATTACAAGCTAACATTGGAAGCTTTACCCAACAGGTATATTTCAAGAATTGTCAGGGAAGAATTTCCAGAGACAATTCAGTACTGCTGCTTCTTTTATTAACTTACCTTCTCCCCACACCCCGCCCCCACCCCATATCAGATTTTTCTTTTTCACGCAGTTCACTCTGCAAGCAAAAACCAGAACTGAGGAGAGCTATTTAGAAAATGAAAATATATTTAGGATGATTTGCAAGCTATTTTTAAAAATGTATTTCTCTTCTGAGCTACTTAAGGTGTGAGCTGAAGGATTGGAAACATGTAAAATCCTAGTTTATTAAAATCCTGGATTTAGGGCTTTTCTTTTAGATGAAACTCTGCCTAATGAGAAAGTATTAATATTGAGTTAGGTATATAGGCTTTGGAACATAATAATTATAATGAGACAAATCATTTATTAAATGTGTATTGTCTACTTCCCATCACATTATGTCACTGATCCTCAGAACATCTTTACAAGTCAGTGCTTTTATTATCATCTCCCTTATGTAGGAAACTAAGGCTTAGAAAGTTGAAGTAATTCATCCAAGTTGATACTGCTGTAAGAGACGGATTGGGGATTTCAAGAAGGGCCAACTGAGTTAGAATCCACATTTTTAGCCACTCAATTATATTTTTCATCATAATTCATAATTTCACACTGGTTGTGTCAGGAGGTGTGCAGATTGACCTGTTTTTGTGTGGATGGTAGTGTGGAATCTTGGAGTAACTGATACCCTTGTCTTTCTGCCTACAGGCCCCTGGGGAAGGTGTACAGGAGACTGTGGGCCAGGAGGAATCCAGAGTCGTGCTCTTTGGTGTTTCCATTTTGACGGGTGGACGAGTCACCTGTCTAACTGTGATGAGAACAATAGGCCTCCGAAGGAAAGAAGCTGCTTCCGAGTCTGTGACTGGCACAGAGACCTCTTCCAGTGGGAGGTTTCTGACTGGCACCACTGTGTGCTTGTTCCTCCCACCCTGGGGCAAGCCAGACCTCGGGCTACAGAGTGCGTGACAGCCCAGCATGGGCTTCAGCACCGGACGGTGCGTTGTGTTCAGAAGCTGAATAGAACCGTGGCTGTGAATGAGATATGTGAACACTTTGCCCCTCAGCCCCCCATGGAACAAGCTTGTCTCATCCCTTGCCCGCGGGATTGCGTGGTCTCTGAGTTCTCACAGTGGTCCAGGTGTAGCAAGGGATGTGGGAAGCAGTTACAGCATAGAACTCGCTCAGCCATTGCCCCCCCTCTCTATGGAGGGTTGCAGTGTCCCAACCTGACTGAGTCAAGAGCCTGTGATGCTCCCATTTCCTGTCCTCTTGGGGCAGAGGAATATATGTTTAGCCTTAAGGTTGGACCGTGGAGTAAATGTCGACTGCCTCTTCTCAAAGAACTTAACCTAAGTGGAAGAACTGTTCTGGATTTTAGCTCTGATTCGAAGGAGCTGGTCACCTTTAGACATCAAAGTTACAAGGCACATCACCATTCCAAGTCCTGCGACATAGAGATAGGTTATCAAACCCGCCAGGTTTGGTGTACAAGAAGTGACGGAAAAAATGCTACGTTAAGGTAGGAGGACTTCAGTGTTTATATCATTGATTCACTTAAATATTTTACAGTGTAATTTTACAAGATTTCTTTATGATTTTCTACAACAGGAAAATTGTAATCAGGTTTGCAATTTGATTTTTTTAAAGTTTCATTTGAGAAGTTTTCAATTTCAAGTATAAGTATTTTAGAGTCTAGGCCACCAGTGCTCTGAACTCTGGTGTAATTAATGTAGTAGTGCAACCATATAGGATAAGTCATCTATTTTCACATATCTATTTTATCAATATGTCAGTTAAAAAAATAGGTCTTGTGCCGTAACTATCCATCAACAAATGAATTGATAACAAAGGTGTGGTATGTATATATATAATGGAATATAGCTCAGCCATAAAAAAGAATGAAATTCTGCCATTTGTAGCAACGTGGATGGATTCAGAGGGCATTATGCTAAATGAGATAAGTCAGACAAAAATAAATACCATATAGTACCACTTATATGTGGGATGTAAAATATACAACAAACTAGTGAATAAAACAAAAAGAAGCAGACACTTACATATGGAAGGCAAACTAGTGGTTACCAGTGGGGGAGAAGGAAGGGGTAGGGGCAATAGAGGGGTAGGGGAAAAACGGGGTTATTATGGGATTATATGAAATCATATGTGTAAAATTTTTGAAAATTGTAAAGCACTATAGAATTGAAAGAATCTTTCCTTCCATAAAAAATTAGTCTCCATTTTTCATAGAAAGGACTTTTTATTTTTATTTTATTTTTTTACTTATTTATTGGGCTATAATTACTTTACAATGGTGTGCCAGTTTCTGCTCTATAACAAAGTGAATCAGCTATACATATACATACCTTCCGATATCTCTTCCCTCTTGCGTCTCCCTCCCTCCCACCCTCCCCATCCCACCCCTCTAGGTGGCCACAAAGCACCGAGCCCATCTCCCTGTGCTATGCGGCTTCTTCCCACCAGCAATCCACTATACGTTTGGTAGTGTATATGTGTCCATGCCACTCTCTTGCTTTGTCACAGCTAACTCTTCCCCCACCCCATATCCTCAAGTCAATTCTCTAGTAGGTCTGTGTCTTTATTCCTGTCTTACCCCTAGGTTCTTCATGACATTTTTTTCTTAAATTCCATATATATGTGTTAGCATACGGTATTTGTCTTTCTCTTTCTGACTTACTTCACTCTGTATGACACACTCTAGGTCCATCCACCTCATTACAACTAGCTCAATTTCGTTTCTTTTTATGGCTGAGTAATATTCCATTGTATATATGTGCCACATCTTCTTTATCCATTCATCTGATGATGGACACTTAGGTTGTTTCCATCTCCGGGCTATTGTAAATAGAGTTGCAATGAACATTGTGGTACATGACTCTTTTTGAATTATGGTTTTCTCTGGGTATATGTCCAGTAGTGGGATTGCTGGGTCATATGATAGTTCTATTTGTAGTTTTTTAAGGAACCTCCATACTGTTCTCCATAGTGGCTGTACCAATTCATATTCCCACCAGCAGTGTAAGAGTGTTCCCTTTTCTCCACACCCTCTCCAGCATTTATTGTTTGTAGATTTTTTTATGATGGCCATTCTGACTGGTGTGAGATGATATCTCATTGTAGTTTTGATTTGCATTTCTCTAATGATTAATGATGTTGAGCGTTCTTTCATGTGTTTGTTGGCAGTCTGTATATCTTCTTTGGAGAAATGTCTATTTAGGTCTTCTGCCCATTTTTGGATTGGGTTTGTTTTTTTGTTATTGAGCTGCTTATAAGTTTTGGAGATATATCCTTTGTCAGTTGCTTCATGCAAATATTTTCTCCCATTCTGAGGGTTGTCTTTTGGTCTTGTTTATGGTTTCCTTTGCTGTGCAAAAGCTTTGAAGTTTCATTAGGTCCCATTTGTTTATTTTTGTTTTTATTTCCATTTCTCTAGGAGGTGGGTCCAAAAAGATCTTGCTGTGATTTATGTCATACAGTGTTCTGCCTATGTTTTCCTCTAAGAGTTTGATGGTTTCTGGCCTTACACTTAGGTCTTTAATCCATTTTGAGCTTATTTTTGTGAATGGTGTTAGGGAGTGTTCTAATCCCATACTTTTACATGTACCTGTCCTGTTTTCCCAGCACCACTTATTGAAAAGGCTGTCCTTTCTCCACTGTACATTCCTGCCTCCTTTATCAAAGATAAGGTGGCCGTATGTGCGTGGGTTTATCTCTGGGCTTTCTATCCTGTTCCATTGATCTACCTTTCTGTTTTTGTGCCAGTACCATACTGTCTTGATTACTGTAGCTTTGTAGTATAGTCTGAAGTCAGGGAGCCTCCAGCTCCATTTTTTGTTCTCAAGATTGCTTTGGCTATTCGGGGTCTTTTGTGTTTCCATACAAATTGTGAAATTTTTTGTTCTAGTTCTGTGAAAAATGCAAAAATTGGTCTTTTGTTGCTACAGTAATAAAAGACTAAACCATTTCTTATAATGATAAAAATTCAAGTTCACTCTCAAATTTGGGATATAAATTATGTAAATATTTATTGTTCTTCATGTTTACATTAAAAAATTTTTTTTGGTTTGTTTACTTTTTTTTGATGATTAAGCAGGTTCTTTTACATCTGAATTGTAGATATTTTATAGTAGTGATAATACCAATAAATTAATCCAAGAATGTTTTCTTTGGCATTGATTTGATTAAAAATATTAACTTGCACAGCAATAATTAGAATTATAAACCTATAGAGGCAATGGACTAAAAGTTTTAAAAACAATAGATTAGGGCTTCCCTGCTGGTGTAGTGGTTGAGAGTCCACCTGCTGATGCAGGGGACATGGGTTCGTGCCCCGGTCTGGGAGGATCCCACATGCTGCGGAGCAGCTGGGCCCATGAGCCATGGCCGCTGAGCCTGCACATCTGGAGCCTGTGCTCTGTAGCAGGTGAGGCCATAACAGTGAGAGGCCCATGTACCAAAAAAAAAAAAAAAAAAAAAAAAAAAACACAATAGTTTAGGCTTCAAAATTATTTGTTATTGTTTTACTTTACATGGTCATATCTTGATGTAAATCATAGAAATATGTTAAAAGTAGTATCTGTTTACTTTTCTCCTGGAAGGTCTTAAATGAATTCACTGATATATTACCAAATTTCTTCCAAATTAAGATGCCTTTCAGTAGTACTGTAATTACCAAACAATGAAATACTCATTGCTAGAATTAATCATTAACATCAGTTACTGTTTTCCTAGGATCCACAGCTGGCTCAAAGGACTACCTCTGCTATTTCAGAACAAAGTAATGTGATGATTGTTTTGGGGTTTTTTTTGCCTATTCGACTTCAGAAATGAGCATATTTTATCTTTTTTGCTTCTTTCTGATTTATATGATGTAAGTTGGCAAGTCCATTGAAGAGTGATTTTCTGCCTTTCATTGACTGCCTCTGTGAAGCCAAAAAGATTAAGCAGATGATTTGGGTGTTATTGTTTGAATACGTATGTGTGATTCTGTACAAACATTGTTTCTTAATATCCTATATTGGATATTACACGAATGTTTTCAGTCTATAGTTTACTTTTTTTTTTACCATGTTCTATTTTTTATCAATAAATTAAAAGACTTTATTTTTTAGAGTGATTTTAGATTTACAGAAAAATTGAACAGCAGATCTAGAGCTCCCATGTATCTCCTCATCACTCCCTCTCCACACATACACAGTTTCATACACACATCTTGCATTTGTACAAGTTGTGTAATACATTTGATACAATGGATGAGCCAATACTGATACATTACTGTAGCCCATAGTTTACATTAGACTTCATGTTTTGTGTTGCACATTCAGTGGATTTGGACAAATGTATAATGGCATGTATCCACCTGTACTATATCATACACAATAGTTTCACTGCCCTAAGAATCTCCTGTGCTGCTTCTACTTATCCCACCTTTCCTCTCCCCAAACCCCTGGAAACCAATGAGCATTTTACTGTCACTTCCAAGTTTCAGCAATTATAAATAAAGCTGCTGTAAACATTCAGGTGCAGATTTTTATGTGAATGTAATTTTCAACTGATTTGCCTAAATACCAGTGGGCAGTATTCCTGGATATTATGATAAATTTATGTTCAGTTTTGTAAGAAATTCCAAAGTCTCTTGAAAAGTGGCTGTATCATAGGAATTCCTTTTGCTTCACCCCCCTGACCAACATTTGATGTTATCAGTGTTTTGGATTTTAGCTATTTTAATAGGTGTGTAGTAGTACCTTGTTTTAATTTGCAGTTCCTTAATAACATATGATGTTTAGCATCTTTTCATATGCTTATTTTCCATCTTTCTCTTCCTTGGTGAGGTGTCTGTTCAGATCTTTTGTCTATTTTTATTTATTTATTTATTTATTGTTGAATTTAGAGTTCTTTATATATTTTGGACACCAGTCCTTAATCAGATATGTATTTCAAAAATATTTTCTTCTAGTCTTTGACCTGTCTTTTCATTCTCTTAACAGTGTCTTTCACAGAGAAGTAAGTTTTTACCTAATAGAGCTAATCAATGAATTTGGTAAGGTAGCAGGATACAAAATTAATGCACAGAAATCTCTTGCATTCTTATACACTAATGATGAAAAATCTTAAAGTGAAATTAAGAAAACACTCCCATTTACCATTGCAACAAAAAGAATAAAATATCTAGGAATAAACCTACCTAAGGAGACAAAAGACCTGTATTCAGAAAATTATAAGACACTGATGAAAGTAATTAAAGGTGATACAAATAGATGGAGAGATATACCATGTTCTTGGATTGGAAGAATCAACATTGTGAAAATGACTCTACTACCCAAAGCAATCTACAGATTCAATGCAATCCCTATCAAACTACCACTGGCATTTTTCACAGACTAGAACAAAAAATTTCACAATTTGTATGGAAACACAAAAGACCCTGAATAGCCAAAGCAATCTTGAGAACAAAAAATGGAGCTGGAGGCTCCCTGACTTCAGACTATACTACAAAGCTACAGTAATCAAGACAGTGTGGTACTGGCACAAAAACAGACATATAGATCAATGGAACAGGATAGAAAGCCCAAAGATAAACCCACGCACATACGGTCACCTTATCTTTGATAAAGGAGGCAAGAATATACAGTGTGGAAAAGACAGCCTTTTCAATAAGTGGTGCTGGGAAAACTGGACAGCTACATGTAAAAGAATGAAATTAGAACACTCCCTAACACCATACACAAAAATAAACTCAAAATGGATTAAATACCTAAATGTAAGGCCAGAAACCATCAAACTCTTAGAGGGAAACCTAGGCAGAACACTGTATGACATAAATCACAGCAAGATCCTTTTGGACCCACCTCCTAGAGAAATGGAAATAAAAACAAAAATAAACAAATGGGACCTAATGAAACTTCAAAGCTTTTGCACAGCAAAGGAAACCATGAACAAGACAAAAAGACAACCCTCAGAATGGGAGAAAATATTTGCAAATGAAGCAACTGACAAAGGATTAATCTCCAAAACATACAGGCAACTCATGCAGCCCAGTATCAAAAAAACAAACAACCCAATCCAAAAATGAGCAGAAGACCTAATAGACATTTCTCCAAAGAAGATATACAGATTGCCAACAAACTCATGAAAGAATGCTCAACATCATTAATCATTAGAGAAATGCAAATCAAAGCTACAATGAGATATCATCTCACACCAGTCAGAATGGCCATCATCAAAAAATCTACAAACAATAAATGCTGGAGAGGGTGTGGAGAAAAGGGAACCCTCTTGCACTGTTGGTGGGAATGTAAATTGATACAGCCACTATGGAGAATAGTATGGAGGTTCCTTAAAAAACTACAAATAGAACTACCATACGACCCAGCAATCCCACTACTGGGCATATACCCTGAGAAAACCATAATTCAAAAAGAGTCATGTACCAAAATGTTCATTGTAGCTCTGTTTACAATAGCCAGGACATGGAAGCAACCTAAGTGTCCATCAACAGATGAATGGATAAAGAAGATGTGGCACATATATACAGTGGAATATTACTCAGCCATAAAAAGGAACGAGACTGAGTTATTTGTAGTGAGGTGGATGGACCTAGAGACTGTCATGCAGAGTGAAGTAAGTCAGAAAGAGATAAACAAATACCGTATGCTAACACATATATATGGAATCTAAAAAAAGAGAAAAAAATGTTCAGAAGAACCTAGGGGCAAGACGGGAATAAAGATGCAGTCCTACTAGAGAATGGACTTGAGGATACGGGGAGGGGGAAGGGTAAGCTGGAACAAAGTGAGAGAGTGTCATGGACATATATACACTACCAAATGTAGAATAGATAGCTAGTGGGAAGAAGCCACATAGCACAGGGAGTTCAGCTCGGTGCTTTGTGACCACCTACAGGGGTGGGATAGGGTGGGTGGGAGGGAGGGAGATGCAAGAGGTAAGAGATATGGGGACATATGTATATGTATAATTGATTTACTTTGTTATAATGCAGAACCTAACACACCATTGTAAAGCAATTATACTCTAATATAGATGTTAAAAAAAAAGATGTAGTTTTTTATCTTAATGAATTCCAATTTGTCAATATTTCTTCCATGGATCATTCTTTGGTGTTATATGGGAAAAAACATTACCAAACCCAATGTCAACCAGATTTTCTCCTATGTTATCTTCCAGAAGTTTTAGTTTTGCATTTTACATTTAGGCCTGTGATCCATTTTGAGTTAACTTTTGTGAAAATCTTGTGGTCTGTGTCTGGATTCATTTTTCTACATGTGAATGTCAAGTTGTTCTAGCACCATTTGTTAAAAAGACTATCTTTTCTTCATCGAATCACCTTTGCTTCTTTGTTGAACATCAGTTGACTATATTTGTGTGGATCTACTTCTGGGCCCTGTATCTTTATTCCATTCTTCTATTTATCTATTCTTTGCCGATAACACACTGTCTTAAATACTGAAGCTTTATAGTAAGTCTTGAAGTTGAGTAGTGTCAGTCCTCTGAATTTCTTTGTATTTAATATTGTCTTGAGTGTTCTGGAGCTTTTGCCTTTCTATATAAACTTTAGAATCAGTTTGTGGATATTTACAGAATAATTTGCCAGGATTTTGACTGGAAATGCTTATAATGTATAAACAATGGGAAGAACTAACATCTTGATGATATTGAGTCTTTCTATTCAGGTACATGGAATATTTCTCCATATATTTAAAACTTCTTTGATTTCTTTCATCAGAGTTTTGTACTTTTTCTCATATTGGTCTTGTATATATTTTGTTAGACTGACACTTAAGGATTTTACATATTATTGGTGCTAACATAAATGTATTGTGTTTTTATTTTCAAATTCTAATTATTCATTGTTGTTATACAAGAAAGCAGTTGAGTTTTGTATATTAACCTTGTATCCTACAACCTTGTTATAATTTCTTATTTGTTCCAGGAGGGTTTTTTTTTTCTTTTTGGTTATTATTGCTCTTGTTGATTCTTTGGAATTATCTATGTAGACAAGCATATAATTTGCAAAAAAGACAGTTTTATATCTTCCTTTCCAGTAAGTACACCTTTCATTTCCTTTTCTTGCCTTATTGCATTATCTAGGACTTCCAGTATGCTGTCCAGTAGGAGTAGTGAGCAGGAACATTCTTGCCTTACTCCTGATCTTAGCAGGACAGCATCTGGTTTCTCACCATTAAGTATGATGCTAACTGTAGGTTTTTGTAGATATTCTTTATCAAGTTGGAGAAGTCCTCCTCTATTTCCAGTTTGCTGAGAATTATCATCATAGGTGTTGGTTTTTGTCAAGTGCTTTTTCTGCATATATAGGTATGATTATATATATTTTTTTACTTAGTCTGTTAATAGGATAGATTACATTAATTGATTGTCAAATGTTGAACCCTCTTTGCATACCTGGAATAAATTATACTTGGCTATATGATATGTATAGCCAAGTATACTGTTAGATATTATTTGCTAATTTTTTTATACATTGTTGGACATTATTTGCTGATAGTTTCTTGAGAATTTTTGCATACATGTTCATGAGAGATATTGGACTTAGTCTTTTTTCTTAAGGTCTTTGTCTAGGTTTAGTGTTATGATAATGCTGGCCTCATATAATGAGTTGGGAAATATTTTCTCTGCTTTGATTTTTAGAAATAGATTGTCAAGAATTAATATTATTTTTTCCTTGAATTTTTGGTAGAATTAAAACCATCTGGGCCTGATGTTTTCTGCTTCAGTAGGTTATTAATTATTGATTAAATTTCTTTAATAGATAATAGATCTATTCAGATTATAGATTTCTTCTTGGGTGAGTTTTAGGAGATTGTTTCTTTTAAGGAATTGGTCCATTCATCTAAGTTAACAAATCTGCAGGTATAGACTTGTTCATAATATTATTTTTATTATCCTTGGGGTCCATGGGGATTATTAGTGGTAGTGATGACCTCTCTTTCATTACTGATATTAGTGCTTTGTGTTTTCTCCCTCTCTCCCTCTCTCTCTATATATCTATATCTATACCTATATCTATATCTATATATCTTTTTCTCTCTCCTTCTCTCCTCCCTCTCCCCCATCCCTCCTTTTCCTTAGTTAACCTCTCTAAAGGTTTATCGATTTTATTGAACTTTTCAAAGAACCAGCTTTTGGTTTCAGTTATTTTCTCTATTGATTTTCTGTTTCTGATTTTATTGCTTTCAAGTCTAATTTTCATTGGGCTTACTTTGAATTTAATTTGATCTTCTTCTAGTATTCTATGGTGGAAGTTTAGGTTACTGATTTTAGATAATTCTGCTTTTTGAATATGTGAATTCAGTGCTGTAAATTTCCCTCTAAGCACTGCTTTTACCGCATCCCATAAATTTTAATAAGTTACATTTTCATTCTGATTTAATTCAAAGTGTTTAATTTCTCTTGAGATTTTTTCTTTGCCTATGTATTATTTAGAAATGTTCTATTTAGTCCTCTAGTATTTGGGGGTTCCCCAGCCATCTTTCTGTTTTTGATTTGTAGTTTAATTCCGTTGTGTCTTGAGAGCATATTTTGTATAATTTCTATTCTTTTAGGTTTGTTAAGGTGTGTTTTACAACCCAGAAATGTGATCTGTCTTGGTGAATGTTCTGTATCATCTTGAGAAGAATGTGTATTCTGCTATTGTTGGATGAAGTATTCTATAAATGTCAATGATATTCCGTTGATTGGTGGTGCTGTTCAGTTCAACTATGTTCTTACTAACTTTCTGCCTACTGTATCTGTCCATTACTGATAGAGGGGTGTTGAAGTCTCCAACTATAATAGCAGATTCATCTATTCTTTTTTTGCAGTTCTATCAGCTTTTGCCTCACATGTTTTGATGCTGTATTGATAGGTGCATGCATATCAAGGATTGCTATATCTTCCTGGAAAATTGACCCCTTTATGGTTATGTAATGCCTCTCTTTATTCCTGATAATTTTCCTTGCTCTTACATATGCTTTGTCTGGAATTAATATAACTATTCCAGGGTCCTTTGATTACTGATAATATGATATATTTTTCTCTATGCCTTTACATTTAATCTGTCTGCATATTTATACTTAAAGTAAGTTTCTTATAGATAACAGTTGGATTGTGTTTATTTATCCACCCTGACAGTCTGACAGTCTCAGTCCTTTAATTGCTATATTTATATCATTGACATTTAAAATGATTATTGCTATATTTGGATTAATATCTACCATATTTATTATTTTTTGTTCACTGCCCTTGTTCTTTGTTCCACTTTTTAATTTCCTGTTTTTCCATTTCTCTAATTTTAATTGATCATTTCATATTATGCCATTTGTTTCCTCTTTTAGAATATAAGCTATGGTTTTTTTTTTACCATTCTCAGTGGTTGCCCTAGAGTCTGCAATGTAAATTTACAACTAATCCAAGTAACTTTCAGATAACACTATACCATGTCACACATTGTGCAAGTACCTTATAGAGTATTCCCCATCCCTTTTTCCCATCCCTTAAGACACTGTTGTCATTAATTTCACTTACCCATAATGTATAACCACCAAATACATTGTTGTTATAATTTTGAACCAATTATCTATTAATTATGAATAAGAAAAATAAAATATTTTATTTTACCTTCATGTATTCCTTTTCAAACCATCCTTCTTTATGTAGATCCAAGTTTCTGAGTGTCAACACAAATAATCAGTAAACAATCTATAGTAAGGAACAGAAGAGAGTTTTATTCAAGCCAAGCTGAGGACTATAGCCTGGGAGGCACATATTCAAGAAGTACTTGAAATATGTTCCACTGGACTACAAAATGGAGGTAAAACCACAAAGTTACATAATTGTTTGTCAAAATTAGGATTGGAGCTGTCAAGAACTAAGGGTGCTTGATAAGCAAGGGTTATTTGGGGTCCTAAAATGGTTGCATATTTTACAAGGGGAGACCTTGAGACCATAAGGTTGCAGCTGGCAGTTTCTAGCAGATGTTGTTTTGAAAATGATTGGTGGTGTCCTTGAGTTTGATACACTTCAGAAGATTCAGGTTCTCAGTGATGCAGAAATATGTCTGAAACCATATCCATAATAGCCCCCTGGCTCCATTTTGGATGCCTGAACCATAGTTACTCCATTTTTATTTTTAAATGATCTTAAATATGTCATCATGAGCTGTATTATTTTCTTTTCTCTGAAGAACTTCTTTTAACATTTCTTGTAAGGCAGGTCTCTTGGTGACAAATTCCCTCAGTTTTTGTTTCAGAAAGTCTTTATTTCTCAACTTTTGAAAGATAATTCCACTAGATATCAAATTTAGGTAGGCAGTATTTTTTTCTTTCAATACTCCACTCATTTTGCTGGAATGGTTTCTGAAAAAAGAATCTGATGATAACACAACATTGTAAAGCAATTATACTCCAATAAAGATGTTAAAAAATTCTGATGTAATTTTATCCTTGTTTCTCTCTAGGTAAGATGTTTCTCCACCTTCCATCCTCACCTCCAGCTTCTTTCAAGATTTTTCTTTGTGTTTAATTTCCTGCAGTTTGAATATAGTATACCCAGTGTTGATTTTTTTAAAAAAATATCTTTATCCTATGCATGGTGTTCCCTGAGTATCCTGGATGTGTGATTTGGTTGTTTGTCATTAATTTTGGAAAAGTTTCACTCATGATTACTTCAAGCAATTCTTCTGTTCCTTTCTCTCTTCTTTTTTTTCCTTCTGGTATTCCCATTACATGCATATGAAACCATTTGTAATTGTCCTTTAGTTCTTGGATATTCTGTTATATCTTTTTCATTCTTCTTTTTTCCTTATATTAGTTTTAGAGGTTTCTTTTGATGTTTTTTCAAGCTCAGTGATTCTTTGGCTCTGTCCAGTCTATTGAGGGACATTCTTCATTTTTGTTTCAGTGTTTTTGATTTCTATCATTTCCTTTTGATTCTTTCATAGAATTTTTCTCTCTATGCTCATAATACCCATCTTTGGTTGCATATTGTCTATTTTTTACATTAGAGAGCCTTCAGCATATTAATGATCGTTGTCTTAAATTCCCAGCATGGTAATGCCAAAATTTGTGCTATATCTGATTCTGAATTGGATGCTTCCTACGTCTTTTCAAACTCTGTGTTTTGTCTTTTAGTATGCCTTGTAATCTTTTGTTGAAAGCTGGATATGATGTATTGGGTATAAGGAATGGAGATAAATAGGCTTTTAGTGTGAGGTTTTGTATTTATCTAGCTAGGAGTTAGGCTATGTTTGCTACTGCTATTGGTGTTAAAGGCTAAAATTTTCTTCTGGTGTCCTTGTTTTTATTTTCCTTTTCCTTCCTTTTTTGGGGGGATTACTTAGAGAATTATTCCTAAATAAAGTCTGGGACATACAGTTATTTCTGTTTTAATCTCCTTTTATTATGCAAGAGACTTACTGATGATATGTCAGATTTTGAGGAGAGGGCAAGTGTTTTATAGTCCTGTGACTAGGTCTCAATCTTTTATTGAACATGTGCCCCTACGATAAGGTCTTCACAAATACTTCTCAGTTCGTCCTCCCCACTTAGATAAAACAGGAAGGCTACGGGGGCTGGAGTTGAGTATTTTCCTCCCCCCAGTTCCATTAGGCTCTGGTAAAATCCCAGTTGGTTAGGCTTTGGTAAACTAGTTTCCTTTAAGGGCAGACCTTTTTAAGAATTCTCTGGGTATATTTCAAAATGGCTAGGTTTCCCTTCCCCTGCTGGAAACATGAAGAGGTGTTTGTCTTCACTGTGATAACCTGGTAGGACTTCTGGAGGTGAAACTCGTGAAAATGTGGAGTCTTTAACAGGACTGCCCCCCATCCCCCGGAGATTTTAACTAAAAACTTGTCCATACTGAACCACCAGTAATTTGTCAATTTCAGTTCAAGTTTTCCTACCCTGCCACTGGCTCCAGTGGCAGTTTCTGCTCCTGGGCTGCTCCTCCAATAGTAATTTGTGATACTCTTTCTCTACCTTTGTCTCTCCAATTTCTGGAGCAGTTATCTGCCCTATGACTACAATTCTCTGATAGATCTAAGAAACGTTGTTGATTTTCAGTTTGTCCAGTCTTGTTGTGAGGACTGAAGTGATACCTTCTAAGCTGCTTACATGCTGAAATGGGAGCCAGAAGTCACCCTGTTCTCTTTTGAGTACTAGGCAGCATGTCGAGCTGAAGCAACTTTTTAAGACCATTATCCCATGAAATCTATACTATTCATTCCATTCAGCCATCAAAGAATTATAAAATGACTCACAAACTAGGGAAGTATGGTGTTACTAGAGTTACTAGGAAAATATGGTGTTCAGTGGGGACATTTCTGTTCCTCGACCTTCCACTGCAATAAACAGAAACGTTATCCTTGACAACTGTGTGGTTGAGTTGTTGACAATATTGTCTTATTTCTATCAAACCTGATGAACTATGTGAACAGTCCACAGGATTTTGCTAAAAAGGCTCAAATCCAACTCTAAAAAGTATATATTTTTCTTTTTGTTGGTCTCATTCATTCAAGAAAACATTGTCATTTTTGTGTAACTGTTGACTTCTAGGATGAACTTTGTTTCCCTTAATAGGTAAAAATTATCCTCAAGTACAGATTCCTTTTACTCTGTACTTGTATGCACCTTTAGATCGCTTTCCTTTTGGTAGACTCTGTGATACTGTAGGGACAAATGTCATTTTGCTTCCTCTGTTTTGATTATGGCGATGGCTGGTTGTCCTAGCATTTAGAATAGGAGGACCTCGTCTTTACTTCCATAATGCAAACTCCTGCTTGTGCCTTGCTGGAAAGTCACTTTCTTCATCTAGGACACCACAGAGCTTTAACTGATGCCCTATAGGAGCTCTCTCATTGATTACTGTAACTTTTGATAATCACCTCCAGCAATTTTCCCTTCACAGTTCTATTTGCAATGTGGTAGGCAGTTTGTATTACTCTTGGTGCCACTGTGCTCCCTCATCATTGATTTGCCTCTTGGGTTTAAAGATCTATTAATTGTCTCATTGCATATCCTATTTTTTCTTTTATTTTGACAGGACTTTCTCTGAGGTTCCATTATTACATTTTAAAATAGCTGTCCTACAGCCATTCTTTTTCTCAGATAATGAGTGATTCTGTTATTGAACTTTTACCACGCCTTAACTTAATGAAATGAAGTAGTCTTCTCTATTCAGTTTTTTGTTTTGTTTCACTGTTTGTTTATTTATTTATTTATTTATTTATTTATTTAAAGAGGAGGACATCTGAGTTAGGAATTCTTAGCTGTAGACTAGGCAATCTGTTTATATGAGTAGGAAAATGATTCCTATTTATTGTTTGGCTGAATAAAATTCAGACGAATGGATTTTACTTTTAATATAGGGGAACATGGACAATCTTTTAAGCACTGTGATCATTTGGTACATGTTAAACATACCTTAAATTCTCAGACCACTATAGTTGAATACTCTATGATTTCCCCTGAAAGGAAATCCTGAAAGATAGTAAATTTTAAAACCATAAAAGAAGAATCATTCCTAAAGCTCAAATATCATTATTACTTTGTTTGCTTTTTATCTCTACCACCATAGTAGATTTGGAAAGAAATTTTCTATTCTTATAACTCGCCAGACACAAACACATGCAGACCCCAAACAAAAACGTTATTTTCATACGTTGTTCTTTGAAAACAGTAGAGAATATTTTGTTGCTTTTGTTGTGTTGGTGGGAATGGGAATAGAGGACTTTTTGTTCTTTTTTCCAGTTTTCCTTAAGTTTTAGATTTTTTTTCCCTCCTCATCTTTATTGATTTAATTAAAAAATATATTTAATATATATTTTAATTAAAAATATATTTAATTTTAGCATGTTTCTAAAGCCAAATGTATACATAAAGTTAAATTCAGAGAAGTGTTACTCCATCCTCAATACTGTCATCCTATGTCTTCTACCTCTTGTAGGTAATGCACTTTCTTGTTTTCTAGTTTATCCTCCTTGTGTTTCCTTTTACTTTCTCTTCTTTCTTACACAAAGGAGAGCATACTATCTAATCTCTTTGGCATTTTTTTTAAACTTAATATTATTTCCTGGAAATTGCTCCACATCAGTTATTAAAGGTCTTCTTCATTTTTTTTTTTTTTTTTTACATTTGCATAGTACTTTGCTGACTGTACACCATAGCTTATTTGACCAAACTCCTGTGCTTGGCCATCTTGGTAGTTTCCAGTATTTTTCAATTACAAATGATTCTTCAGTAAATAAACTCTGGATCATATATTTTGATATTGTTGCACGTGTATCTTCAGGATAAATTCCTAGAAGTGTGATTGCTGGGTAAAAGGTTAAATAAATACAAGTTTTGTTAGATATTGCCAGATTCTCCTTCGTGGGAGTGATGCCATCTTACATTTCCATCAACAAATTTATAAAAAGAGTGTATTGTCAAGCTTTTGAAATTTTTTACCATCTGAAATATGAGAAATGGTATCATAATTGCATTTCTCTTAATATATGTGAATTTGAACATTTGCCCATGTATTCAGGGACCATATTTCTGGATCATTTTGCAAATTGCCTATTTGTGTTGTTTGCCTATATTTCTATAGGAAGTTTTGTCTCAGCTCTCATTTCCCAGTCTTTGTAGTTAGGAATATTAGCCTTGTATCTGGGATATGTGTTCTCACATTGTCTCTTAGTTGGCAATTTGGATTTTGACATTGCTTATGGTAATATTTATTATGCAAAAGTTTAAAAAATTTTTCTTAATAGTCATATTGGTCTCTCTATTTAATTTATTGCATTTGGAAATTTAGTCATGTTCTTTTACACATCCAGTTTAAATATAACATGGTTTCTCCTAGTGTGTGCCTAATTTTGTTTTTATATTTGAATGTTTGATCAATTTACACTGTGTTCTTATATATAGTGTGGGGAATGGATCTAATTTTATCTTTTCCCAAAAGTCTTTCCAGTGTTCCAGTGCCATTTATAAAAAAAGGCTCTCTCTTTGACCCTGTAATTGAGATACCATCTTTATCGTGTATTAGATATCTATATATAGTTGGGTCTCTTACTGGACTTCTATTCTGTTTGTCTATTTATGAGCCAGTCCCTCACTATTGTAATTAGAGGGGCTTTGCTAACATAATTTAATACCTGATTGGGTAATCCTTCCTTATAACTATTCTTTTTCTGTATTTCCTAGTTTACTTGAAAGATAATCATTCCTTATAAAATTTATGATCAATTTGTCTAGCTCAATAAAACTAGCTCATTGGAATTTTTCTTGTGATTATATTACATTTATAAATTAACATAGGAAGAACTAACATTTTTTAATAATATATGTCCCTTTATTTTTAAATACTAAAATATATTTGACATATAACATTATATTAGTTTCAGGTATACAATATAATGATTCAATATCTGTGTATATTAAAAAATAATCACAATAAGTTTTGTTAACATCCATCACTGTACATTGTTACAGAAATATTTTTTCTTGTGATGGGAAGTTTTAAGATCTCTCTTAGCAACTTTCAAATACTCAGTACAGTATTATTATTAACTATAGTCACCATGTTGTACATTATATCCCCATTCTTATTTATTTTAAAACTGGATGTTTATACCTTCCTTCACCCATTTCTCCCCTCACTTTCCACCTCTGGTAACCACCAATCTGTTCTCTGTATCTATGAGTTTGGTTTTTTGTTTTGTTTTGCTTTAGATTCCACATATATGTGAGATCATATGGTATTTGTCTTTCTCTGACTTATTTTACTTAGCATATTGCCTTCAAGGACCACCCATATTGTTACAAATGGCAAGATTTCATTCTTTTTATGACTGAATAATATTCCATTATATATATGTAGCATATTATATTATACATAAAATATAAAATATAGATAGATAGATACACAGAAGTAGAATTACTGGATTATATGATAGTCCTACTTTTAATTTTTTGAGAAACCTCCATACTGCTTTCCATAGTGACTGCACCAAATTTACATTCCCACCAACAGTGCACAAAAGTTCACTTTTCTCCACATCCTTGACAACATTTGTTATTCTGTCTTTTTGATGACAGCCATTCTGACAGGTGTGAGGTGATATCTTATTGTGGTTTTGATTTGCATTTCTCTAATGATTACTGATGTTGAGTGGCTTTTCATGTACCTGTTGGCATGTACCTGTTGGCCATCTGTATGCCTCCTTTGGAAAAATATCCATTCAGATTTTCTGCCTATTTTTTATTTGGATTGCTTGTTTTTTTGCTATTGAGTTGCATGTGTTCTTTATATATTTTGGCTATTAACCCCTTATTAAATATATGGTTTGTAAATATTGTTTCCCATTCAGTAGGTTGCCTTTTCATTTTGTTGATGGTTTACTTTTCTGTGCAGAAGCTTTTTAGTTTGATGTAGTCCAACATGTTTATTTTTGTTTTTGGTGTCAAATTCAAAAGTCATGGTCAAGACTTGTGTCAACTCCTATGGTTTGTTTTCCCCTAGGAGTTTTATGGTTTCAAGTTTTACATTCAAATCTTTAATTCATTTTGAGTTGATTTTTGTATATGGTATAAGAAAGTGGTCCAGTTTCACTCTTTTGCAAGGTGCTGTCCAGTTTTCCCACCACCATTTATTGAAGAGACTGTCCTTTCCCCACTGTATATTCTTGGCTCCTTTGTTGTAAATTAATTGACCATATAGATGTAATTTTATTTCTGGGCTCTCCCTTTTTATAATATAGGTGGAGGTTTATTTCTGGGCTCTCCATTCTGTTCCATTGATCCGTGCATCGGTTTTTCTGCAAGTACCATACTGTTTTGCTTACAATATTTGTGTAATATAGTTAAAAATCAGGAAACATGATGCCTCCAACTTTGTTCTTCTTCCTCAGTATTGCTTTGGCTATTTGGAGTCCTCTGTGGTTTCATATAAATTTTAGGATAGTTTGTTCTATTTCTGTGAAAAATACTGTTGGAATTTTGATAGAGATTGAATTGAATCTATAGATTGTTTTGGGTGGTATGGACTTTTTAATAATATTAATTCTTCCAATCCATGAGCATGGACTATCTTTTCATTTATTTATGTCTTCTTCAATTTCTTTTATTAATGTCTAACAGTACATTATACAGGTCTTTCACCTCCTTGGTTAAAATTTTTCCTAGGTATTTTATTCTTGTTTATACAATTGTAAATGGGATTTGCTTTGTTAATTTAATTTTTGATAGTACAAAGAACTAACATTTGATGTTGAAAGATTGTAATTAAAAGCAAGGGTTGTCTTTTCATTTGTATCAAATCAATTTTTTAAAGATTTATTTATTTATTTATTTTAATTTTATTTTTTGGCTGCATCGGGTCTTAGTTGCAGCATGAGGGATCTTCATTGAGGCATGTGGGATCTTTTGTTGTGGCGCACGGGCTTCTTTCTAGTTGTGGCATGTGGGTTTTGTCTTCTCTAGTTGTGGCGCGAGTTCCAGAGCATGTGGACTCTGTAGTTTGCAGCACGTAGGCTCTCTAGTTGAGGCGTGTGAGCTCAGTAGCTATGGCACGCAGGCTTAGTTGCCCTGTGGCATGTGGGATCTTAGTTCCCTGACCAGGGATCAAATCCACATCCCCTCTATTGGAAGGCAGATTCTTTACCACTGGACTACCAGGGAAGTCCCTCAAATCTATTTTTGTGTCTATTAGTGTTTTATAGTTTTGTTTATAAGGATTTTGAACAACTCTTAAGGTTTTTTTTTAAGTATTTTATATTTTTGTTGCTACTGTAGATGTTTTGTCATCTGTTGTATTCACTAAGTAGTTAACAGAAAATGCTATTGATTTATATATACTAATTTTATAGTTTGTAGCTTGCTGAATTCTTTTAAGTCTTTTTTATCATTTATTTTTTAGTCAATTTCAAATATAATATCATGTTATCAGTAAACACAGAGAGTTTTAGATCTTCTGTTCTAATATCATGACTCTCATTGTTTTCTCTAGTCTAGTGTATTGAATTCAGAAAAATATTAAATAGTAGTGAAGACAGTGAGCATTCTTCCCTTTTTCAAATCTCATTGAGAATGCCTCCAGAATTTCCCCATTAAGTAAGATTCTGGTTTAAGATTGAGGTATCTGTTAGTTTTTATTACTGCTATAACAAATTATCACAAACTTAGTGGCTTAAAACAACACCTTTATTATTTCACAGTTCTGGAGGTCAGAAGTCTGGAATGGGTCTCACTGGAATAAAATTAAGTTCTCAGCAGGCTGCTTTATTCTGGAGGCTCTAGTGGAGAATCTGGTTGCTTGCCTTTTCCAGCTTCTAAAGACTGCTTGTGTTCTCTGGCTGGCAGTGTAGTTTCTTCAGATCTTGTCTGAAGGATTTCCCTGACCCACACTCTCTTGCACAGCTTTTTCACTTATAAGGAACCTAGAGAGTACACTGGGGCCACCAAGATAATCCAGGGTCATTTTCCCGTTTGAAGATTCTTAATTAATCACATATGCAAAATACCTTTAGGTTCTGAGAATTAAAGTATGGACCTTTTGGGGGAGTGGTATTCTCCCTGTCACAAGTGTGTGTGTGTGTGTGTGTGTGTGTGTGTGTAATTAATCATATTCAGGCTGTATCCATCCATTTCTGTTTTTGTTAAGAGTTTGTGTTAGGAATTAATATTGAATTCTGTCAAAGGCTTTTTGAGTGTCATTGCAGATGATCATATGATATTTTTCTTTGAACCTATTGGTATGGTGAATTATATCAATATATTTTTGAATACTGAACCATTTTTTCACTTGTAATATATACTCCAGTTTGTCATTTTCTTTCTCTCTTTGCTCTTTTTATCTCATTGAGATATTATAATACTTGCTTTATAAAAATGATGTGCAAGTTTTCCTTGATTTTTTATGTTCTAAACAATTAATATAGCTTTTGGACCATTTGGTCACTAAAAGTTTGGTAGAATTTCTTTGTGAATCCAGCTGGACCTGATGCTTTGTTGTGAGGTAGTTCTTTGAAAACTTTCTCCATTTTTTTCTATGGAGACTAATCTGTTCATACTAGGAGTAATTTTGATAGACTATATTCTTAAGAGAAATGACTTATTCCTCCAGATGTTCAAATTTATTTATATCGGTTGGTTTATATCCTGTACAAAGAGTTATTTATCCTGTGTCATTTTTAATTTTTATATATGTGTGCTTTCTCTCTTCAGTTTTGTTTAAAATAATGGTTTGTTTATTTGGTTTACCAGAAAAAAACCCACAAAAAACAGGATTTTACTTTATTGTTTTTATGTTATCTACATTATTTACTTCTTTATGTTTACTTTGTGTTTATTTTAGTTCTTTTTCTAGGTTTTTAGATAGGGTGTTTAATTAATTTATCTTTATTCATATTGACATGCATGTTTAGGGTTATCAATTTTCCTCTGATATCTGCTTTAAATGGATCCCATAGATTCTGAACATATAGTGTTTTTATTTATCATCATTTTATTAAAAAATTTTTATAGATTCTCTTTGTTTTCCCTCTTTCACCCAAGATGTGTCTGATGCAAGATATTTTAATTTCCAGATAGGAAGGGCTTTTTGTTTATTTTTAATTCCTAGTTATTTGCATTGTAAGCAGATTGCTGTTTATAATACTTCTACATTATAGAACCTACTGATGTTTTCTTTGTGTTATAATCTGTCATCAGTCTTTATGAATGCTCTATGTTCACTTAAGAACAAGGTATATTCTCTGTTACTGGTGTGAATTGTTTGATGTATTTGTACTTATTGATTATACCTTGTAGGTTTTTTATATCTTTCCTTATATTTTGTCTGCCAAGCCTGACTTATATTGAAAATGGTTGTTAACTTCTCCTATTATTAGTGTGTTTCTTTTTCTCCTGTATCTTCTATATTTTTTCTATACATGGCTGTTGGTATAATTTGGTGCTATATCTTTACTGTGGAATGTAGCTTTTTAGCATTATAAAGTATCCTTATTTGTTTCTTCTAATCTTTTTGACTAATTTTACTTTGCCTGATATTAGTACTACAACATGTGCATTCTTACTGTTTTCAATTTCCTGAAAAATATTTTTCTATCCCTTTATATTTAGCCTTTTTAATCATCACACTTTAGGTATGTCTCATATTCAGCATCAGTGTGGAGTTGGGTTTTGCTTCCTGAGTCAATGTAAACATTAAATTTCTTATAATAAATGAATTAAGTTTATTCACATTTGTGGACTTATGTTTCATCACATTTTGTCATATTATCTTAGATTGAGTTGTGGTATATATAATATCATATTTACTGTATTTTTGTTTGGTGTATAGCTTTTACTTTTAAGTCTTTTTTGGTGCATTCTAATTTTAGGGTTTATCTTTGTGTTAAAACTTTTTATAGTGCTCTTCACTCCCATTTTTCTAATCTAATTTATTATTATGTGTTATATCAGTTTTTTTTGTTTGTTTGTTTGTTTTTTTGTTTTGTTTTGTTTTGTTTTTGCTGTACGCAGGCCTCTCACTGCTGTGGCCTCTCCCATTGCGGAGCACAGGCTCCGGACACACAGGCTCCGCGGCCATGGCTCGCGGGCCCAGCCGCTCCGCGGCATGTGGGATCCTCCGGGATCGGGGCACGAACCCGTGTCCCCTGCATCGGCAGGCGGACTCTCAACCACTGCGCCACCAGGGAAGCCCTGTTATATCAGTTTTAAATGACTCCCAACTAAGACCTTTAATTTTATTTTATCTTCCCATTTTTTTCTCTCTCTTATCCTTTCATCTTTTATGTGAATTCTTTCTACTTGTCAGAACATGTAGTGTTTATATATTATTCTACCCATGATCCCACTCTCATTGTAGTCTTAGCTTTACAGTTATATATATGAAATACTTAAGGTCAGTTCTTTTGCCACAGCTTTACAAGTTGTCTTTGGTTGATTGAAGCTCAACATCCAGTAGATTCCTATGTAAGGTCACAGTGTACAGTATTTCCTGAATTTGGTAGATTAAAAACTATTTGAAGAACTGCTTAGCAGGATATAATATTCTTAGTTCACATTTTCTCTTGACTTTTCTTGAAAATTGCTACTCCAGTGTAGCCTTGATTTACATGTTGTTTTTGAGAAGTCTGTTGCCAGTTAATTTTTTGGTAGTTGTAAGTTATTTCATCTTTTTGCCTGAAAACCTGATTGTTTATCTTTAAAGTTTAATGGTTTTACTAGTATGTGTCTTGGAGTTGATTGTTCTGGGTCAGATTTCCAGGGTACCTGATGGGTCCTTTAAATGTATTGATTCCAATCTTCTTTTATTTTTGGGAAGGTTTATTGGGGGGCTATATTTGTAAACATTAGCTTTTTCTGGTGTATTGACTTCTTTTTTCCCAAATATATCTAATATGTGTGTTGGACATCTCTACCTATGTTCCTACTTTCTCTGACCCATTTTACTTCTTTATTTCATCTTATTTCTCTTTGTTCTTTCCCACCTACTTTCCTTCAGTACCCTATATTATGTTTTCATTTGAATTTGTTCTTTCTTGGGCATCTTGTAATTCGGTATTCTTTTTTTTTTTCGGTATTCATTTTTAAATGATTTTTTTCCTTCTGTGTTCTTCCTGAGTTCAGTGAATTCTCATTTTATGTCTTGTTTTAAATCCATTATGGTCTTAGTTTTTGTATTTCTGATTCAAGTTAGGTTTTTTTTTTTAATATCTGTCAATGTTTATTTGAGGATATTTACTGCAGTTTCACCTGTGGAAAGACAGTATTTTTCTATCAGTACTTTGTTTCTGGTTGTTTAGAGGAAACTTCTTACCAGCAGAAAATCTTTCACACTTTCTGATTTTTTGTTGTAAGTTTGAATGGATGTAATCTGCTTTATTTCTGTTTTCATTCATTTCTTGAACACTGTTCCTATTTCAAAATCGTCCTCTTCTGTGAGTACTGCCATGTTTTGTGACGTGCCATTTATGGACATTATTGCTTGTAGTGGTGGTGGGGAAAGATTGGTGTGCCTTTTTTAATGTGGACCATTTTTTTAAAGTCTTTATTGAATTTGTTACAATATTGCTTGTTTTATGTATTGGTTTTTTGGCCACAAGGCATGTGGGATCTTAGCTCCCTGACCAGGGATCAAATGTGCACCTGCTGCATTGGAAGGAGACGTCTTAACTACTGGACCACCAGGGAAGTCCCAGGTGTGTCTTATTTCACCTTTGTTTGTATAGGATTCTTAATTTCCTTCACTATTTCCTTCCTTTCCTTCACTGTGTCATCTCTATGGACTACCAGCCATCCTCTCTATATATGATTATCCTCCAAAGGTATGCTTCTCCAAGACTGCCACTTCCAGTCCTGCACACTTTCAAGGCCCTCCTCTGTATGTGTGCTAGGACTACTAATTTCTGACCTGTACTGTGTGTTTTGAAGTTTGGTTAACTTACTTTTTCTGGAAAAGATTCGTCTGTGGTTCATCTAAGTGTTTAACTCCTCTGTAGTCTTTTTTTTTTTGTTTTTTAATTGAAGTATAGTTAATTTACAATGTTGTGTTAGTTTTAGGTGTATGGAAAAGTGATTCAGTTATACATATGTATATATATATATTTTTCAGATTCTTTTCCTTTATAGTTTATTACAAAATATTGAGTATAGTTCCCTGTGCTATATCCTTGTTGTTTATCTACTTTATATATAGTAGTGTGTATCTGTTAATCCCAGACTCCTAATTTATCCCTCCCCACCCCTTTCCACTTTGGTAACTATAAGTTTTTTTCTATGTCTGTGGGTGTATTTCTGTATTGTATATAAGCTCATTTGTATCCTTTTTATTTAGATTCCACATATAAGCAATATCATATGATATTTGTCTTTCTCTGTCTGGCTTACTTCACTTAGTATGATAATTTCTGCAGTAATTTTTATAAGACTCTTTTAGGATGCCTCTCCTCTACTTTCCACAGCCAGTAAATTGCATCTGAAGGAGGTCAGTGAGTAGTCTGTTAGAATGTTTTTCTACTTACTTGTGATCTGAAGAGGTGTATGTGTGTGTGTATGTGTGTGTGTGTTCTCTTTATCCAGTAATGGTGAACAGAAGGGTAATGTGTGGTTTGTTTTACTCTTATTATTTTTGGGGAGGTAATGGTGGTAGGAGAAATTCAGAGTCAGGCAACTGCCAATGTTCTCCAAACCTGAAAGTCAAGATAGGCTTTTTTTTTTTTTAATGCAACTTTCAGGTTTGGTAAATTTGAGTCTCTAACAAGAAGAGCTCTCACATGGATTAACTGTAAACATAATTTTGGCCTAAAAGACAGAGAAATTTAATTTTAGTCTTGGCCATTCTGTATTTTTTTTTTTTTTTTTTTTTTGCTGTGTGCCCATTAGAAAGTCACATAACATTTTTGGGCATCAGTGTACTTCTCTATAAATTGAAGGTAGCAGCTTAGACCTTCAAATGATTGCTGATATTGCTTTCATCTCTAAGCATTCACAAATATGTATCAACATATCATTCTTAGTACTCTAAGAAATGTGGAGAAGATAGAATCCCTTTTATTCTGAGACTTATACTGCATTTTAAATCTCTGTTGAACAATGTTTTCTGGTAACAGGAAATGAGCACAATACTAAAAGAATTCCATTTTGATATAATATCACTCTCAAGGATATTTCTTCTCAAGAATGTAATATGTCAGTATATCTGTGCTCTTATCTCTTTATCCATAGAAAAATCTCTCTATCCTACAGAAGCAACTGAACAGCATATTTGAAGTATAATTTCATATTGCTATTTTAGCTTTAGTGCATGATTTTAGGTTTATTATCTCTTGAACAATTTAAAATGGTATAAATCAAAATAAGACATTAAAAGGCATTTTATTTTTTTAAATATTTATTTATTTTCTTTATTTTTTTGTCTGTGTTGGGTCTTAGTTGTGGCATGTGGGATCTTTCATTGCGGTGCATGGTCTCTTTGTTGCAGCACTTGGGCTTCTCTCTAGTTGTGGCGTGCAGGCTCCAGAACGCATGGGCTCTATAGTTTGTGGCACGTGGGCTCTCTAGATGAGGTGCACAGGCTCAGTAGTTGTGGCATGCGGGCTTAGTTGCCCTGCAGCATGTGGGATCCTAGTTCCATGACCAGGGATTGAACCTGCATCTGCTGCATTAGAAGGCGGATATGCTATTGGACTACCAGGGAAGTCCCAAGGGGCATTTTAATAGCTCAGTTTTATTTTATTGAGAAATAGAAGGAAAAAGTTTGTATATCTCAATCAGAGGCCCCCATTAGTTATAAATTCTAACGTAATATAAATATTTTTTGTCAAATAAGACATAAATTACCTCAGGCTACTTTGTCCACGAAGGGAGTTTAGAAAAGGAAACTCAATCCTCCAGCTAAAATTTCTCAGTAATCCTTAATATTTTTCTTGGTAATTCGAAATTATTTCTTAAATTTTCAAAATTGTCTTCCAGAAAAAAATTTTAAAACTCACCTTTTCTTCAAATGTCTTCACTTGCTGAATCATATCTATAGTAGGCAGCTTACTTTTAGTCTAGTTTCTAAAGCAGCCAGGGATTTCACGTAAACCTTGGTATGTGCATGTTTTCCTTCTTCAAGTTATTATTCTTGTTTTTCTCAGATATTCCTATTAGGTTGACTTACGGCAGAAAAATGCTACCACTTTGCAGTCAAAATCATTTAAATAAATAGCATATATTATATCTGATTTCCCAAATGTATTCTCTTTTAAGCCTATCTAGGTTCTGGTTCTTTTCTCTTCATTTCACCATTCACATTTTATTCCCTGGTGTTATTTTCATGGTGTGATCTTGCAATCATTCTCTAAGTTAGAATACGTAAGCTCTAGAGGCAACTGTTCCCTTGTTATTATGCTATAATTTGGGTAAGCTGCTACCATGTGGATAGCAGTATTTTTGCTAAATAGTTGGAATAACTGTACTTTTGAATGACCCACAGTTTTATAAAGTTTGCTAAAGTACTTTCTTAGTTAGTTGCAATTTTACTTCTATAAAAATAACTTTTTAACTGTAAAGCACATTTTGCAAGTACTAAATTCTATAAACAAATATTATAATAATTTAGAACAAGTATAATGGAAATGAAAATTCTTTCACAATTTAAAACTTTACTCATCCATTTTTAATTACTTCTAACCAGTATTTTTTTCCATGCCTAGGGCAGATTCAGCTCTGTAGGAATTTGTTTATTTATGGATTAGATCATTATGTGCTTTCACAAAGCTTTTTGTCAAAGAACTTTTTAGGTTTCTGGTTAAAGGTGGCAACTGAACATAATCATTTATTACTGCTGTATTCTGGAACCCCACTTAAATAACAGTAAAGGAATAAAAAAGGCATGAACTCTCAAGGACAAATATAATAGGAAAGGATATAATAGCTAAAAAGAAATGTCAATGAATTTTGGGAGCTGGAAAGTAGATGAATGAGTGGTAGTTTACCTAGCAGAGTAGAAAAAGCTGAATGTTCCCCTTCAGTTGGAAGACCTGCAAGAAGCAAATCAGTTTACATGACACAGCTGTACCGGACACAAACCCATTTGCCTATCACATTTTTGCCTCTTTCACAGCACATATAAAGATATTTCACTGTCCTCTTTGCACTTATATTGGAGCCATTTGACTGAGATCTGACCGATGCAATGTGGACAGAAGTAACATAAGCCATATCTAGGGTAAAATCATAAATCACTTTGGCCCATTCTCCTGCTCTCTCTACCTTTCTACCTAATGGTGAACTTGAAAGCCATGTATTCTAGCTGGTGAATTTTTAAGATGGATACAAACTGGGTCCTTAAGTCTTCATGTAGAAAAGAGCCTTCTAAGAGGGCTGAATAACCTGCATCAAAGTCTTTGTGAAGGGAAAATGAACACTTATTTTGTTAAACCATTGAGATTTCAAGGTTTATTTGTTACCACAGCATAGCGTATTCTGTTCTAGTACAAGCTTCTTGGAAGGTTTAAGAATTATAGTTAGTAGTAAGCAGCTCTGATGAAAAATGTGTTCAGTGTGCCTAAAAATTACTCCCTTACCTGCAGAACATAGTATGTGAAACATCATCCTGTGAACATGCAGGTTAAGTGAAAATCCATCCATAGTTTGTGAGAGTGTCCTGACAGCTCTTTCTCCAATCAGTTTTCATAAAGCTGACAGCCAGCTCTATACACATAGTGCAAGAGATAGTAGAATTCTTATCTTGGGAAAAAGGTGAACTAAAGAATAAAGACTGATGGAGACCAGCATTAGAGGGTCTCCAATAACATGGTCTGAGTTCCACATAATCAGCCAACAGAAATGTTTACCATTTGATGAGACCCACCTGTGATCAAAGAGCTTCCAATCTGTGCTTGTGATACTTCATTCATTCTAATCCATAAGAGCAAAGGATCATGAAAGTAAAAAAAAGTTTACATTTAATATTGTCAAAGATATTAAATATTCATTCATGAAATAAAAGCAGGGTAATATTAAAAATAAATAAGTAGGAAATAAGAAAGACATATTGGACATTAAAAATTTGCAAAATATGTTTGCAAAATAATTAATAAAAAGTTTGAAGATAATTTTGAGGAAATCTCTTTGAAAGAAAAGAATACTGAAAATAGGGGAAAAAATCAGAATTATATAGATTAAACAAGAAGGACAAATGTGTTTAATGTTGATGTTTCCAAAATAGGAGGTCCTTCATATAAAATGCAGTACATGAAAATATATATCAAATTGACTGATGAGCTAAATATCAAATTGGAAATATAAAACTTTTCTAGAAGAAAAAATATGAGAGCACAACTTATGGCATTGGGATGGGGAAAAAATCTTGTTTGTGGTCAAAAAGCACAAACTATAAAGGGAAAGACTGAAAAACAAACTAAAATGTTATGTACCACAAAAGACACTATAAACAAAATTAAAAGTAAAATTATGGGAAAAGTTATTTGTAGCATATAGAGAAAACAACAGGTTACTATAAAGAATCTGTATTTCTCTCCATATATCTGTTTACTGTCATCATCATCTGTTTGTGTGTACTTATGAAATTCATTAAGAAAAAGGCAGCCGAATGGAAAGATAGACGTATTAGTTTCCTACAAGTTCTGTAACAAATTACAGCAAACTAAGAGGCTTAAAATAATGCAAATGTATTAGCTTATAGTTTTGGAGGTCAGAAGCCTAAAAGTTAAGAAATCTTGAAGACATTATTCTGTGGGTTTTTTTGTTTTTGTTTTTTTTCTTTTCCTGGAGGTTCTAGGGGGAATCTGTTTTCTTGCATTTTTCAGTTTCTAGAGGCTGCCCACATTCCTTGGGTCATGTATTATCCCAGCCTCTGATTCTGTTATCATATCTACTTCTCTGTCTGTGGCCCCTTTGCCTCCCTCTCAGACAGACCCTTATAATTACATTGGGCCCACCTGAATAATCCAGGATCATCTCTTCCTCTCAAAATCCTTAACAGTCACATCTGCAAAGTTTATGTTGGCACGTAAGGTAACATATTCACAGCTTTCAGGGATTAGGATGTGGATATTTTGGGGGCACCATTAGTCCACCTACCATAATGGACAAACAATATGAATGATTAATTCATCAGATAGGAAGTCTGAGTAATCACTAATTATCTGACAAAAATATGAATAAAGCTCAGTGGTTACCTGGAAAAGGAAGTGCACTTTCTCAATATTTTGGAAAAATAAGTCTGTTAAAACCAAGAATTTTGAGCATGTAGGAAAGGAAAAATACCACAATACCTATTATATTTGTTTACATGACTATTTATGGTCTAACTCCAGGCAAAAATACACAGGAAATCTCTCACACATGTGTAACAACATAGAGACATGTAAAAGAAGGTTTAATACATAATCCTGTGGAATCATAAGAAATTAAGCACAACCAAAAGGTGTACTAATGGTAAAATGAATACATAAATTGCCCTGTATTCACATGGGGATATTACTCACTAATAAAAATGAATGTACATTATCTGCATTTATCAACATGGATAGATCTAGAAGTCATAATATTAAGTGAGGAAAATAATTTCCACAGTAATATGTATAACAAAATAATATTTAAGTAAAACTTGTAAAAACATGCAAGACAATGAATGCTATTTATGAAGATGTACATATTTAGTTAAAGTATAAAAATGTGGTGGAGCATAATAAAAATCGATTCCAGGATAGGGGCTGTGTCTGGGAAAGAGAGATGGAACTGGGATTGCAAAAGACACAGGGAATTCACCTGAATTTATAATTTTTTATTTATTTAATGAAATCTGAAGTAAATGTTAGCCTTTGCTAGTAAAGTATGGGAGTGTTTATTACATTACTCTACTTTTCTGAATGTTTGAGATATTTAATACTATTTTAAAGTGGTAATTGAAGTGTTAATGAAATGAGGGTATTTTTCTGTTGATTTTTATCTTTTAAGAGCTCTGTCCTTATTTTGTATGTAAAGAGATTTCCTTACATTTCCAGAGGAGGTAACAATAGCTAGAGTTATTTTTGGTTTCAAAGATTTCCTTTACAGTTGAATACTTGTGAAGTAATTTACAAATGATAACGTACTCTATAAATCTCAAGGAGGTTTAATTATCGTAGCTTCTCTTTTTTTAAAAAGATAAATCAACACTATATGTCTGTTTTATTAAAAAGGCATACCACCTTCTGTGGAAAGATTGAGTCCCAATTCTGTGTATAGGCAGGAATGTTTGTTTTGGACTTTAGTTTATAAGGTGATTCTACTTGAACTGAAGGGTACGGTAACTCTGGGGAGCTAAGCAGATCACATTTTCTTCTTCTTTTTTTTTTTTCCTGCAAATAATGAAACTAAGTAGCCATGAAACTAAGGTCCTGCTAATGCATTGTGATGCAAATTTCAGGACACATATTTCGGATTCACCATTTAGTGCTTATTCCACTATTTCGGTAAAAAGAAATCTCAGTGATCACATTAGACCAGGGCCCTATGTCATACCTTTTATTATTATTATTTTTTTAACCAAGGAGGCAAGTTAATAAAAATAACTTTAAAAATAAGTAAATATGTAATCAGTGCAACATATGCCCTTCCTAATTCCAAGAATTAGGGGCCCTTTTCAAAATTACAAAAGCCTTGATTAATCCCTGCAACTCCATGCAAGTACTTGTACTGTTGGAATCCTACCCCTTCTTCTGGTCCAATAGGAAAAGTCAGTTCGGGAAAGATGAGAGTGACAGCTAGGAAATGGTAAGAACCAAACCACTACTTCTGTAGACAGAGAACTGTATAGTATGGGATCTTCTTTAGGAAAGGAAGAAGAAAATCCTTCTGAGAAATTAAAACTCCTTATCTAAAAACATACACAAATTAAAAACTTTATTAAAGTTCTGTTTTTGTTTGCCAGGGCTACCTTAACAAAGTACCACGACTGTAACTTAACAGAAATTAACTTTGTCACAGTTCTGGAGGCTGGATCAAGTGTCAGCAGGGTTGGTTTCTTCTAAGGCCTCTCTTTGGCTTGTAGATCATTGTCTTCTCTCCAAGCCTTCTCATGCTCTTCCTCTGTGTGTGTCTGTGTCCTAATCTCTTCTTATAAGGACACCAGTCATACTGGATTAGGAGCCACCCCTAGTGACCACATTTAAAAGACTATCTTCATGTACAGATACATTCTGAAGCACTGGAGGTTAGGACTTTGACATATGAATTTGAGAGGGGCATAACTCAGCCAATAATAATTTCTGAAATGCCAAAACCTCGAAACTTGTTGATTAACAGCTTTCTGTTATATCATAAACCAAAAAATAGGTGGGCCTTCCCTCTTTCCTCCACATTGTACAATGATGATACATTATGATTTATGTGGGGCATTTTCAATCGAGGTTCTTCCTACTTTGTCTTGATCCCAGGCCCCCCAAATATCTAATTGGAGTGAGTGATGGTAATGAGGTATACATTGCTTTTTTTCATTTTGAAGAGGATAATATGATCTGAATAGACTTTTAAAAAATATTGGACCAAAGGTTTATCTTATATCATTGTGAAATTTGAAAGCCATACTAATCCTCTATGGCTTCATGATGAATATCAGTATGGAAATCTCACTATATTTTACTCATCACTGTGGCCAAATATGAACATATTTCATTCTCCCCTGCACACTGTCTACTATAATCCATTTCTGTTGGTGGCTCCCTTAATCTACATACTTTCCCAAGTCAGAAACTTGGAAACATTTTAATACTTCTCTCTTTTTAAACACATACAAAGGAACTATTGCCAAACCCTGTGTATTATTCCACCAAGTTTCATAGGCTCAATTTTGGAAGTCAGTGTTTGAACATTGACCCTTTCTTTGATTTACATTCCTGTCAAAATTATCCTTTTCTTCCCCAAAGTAATGGATGCCTTTGACTGAATAAAGGAAATACTAACAACAACAAAGTGAAAAAAAGAAAAAAATGCCAATAATACTCAAAATATTGTCTCCCTACATGAGTCTGATTTTCTCCCTTTAAAATTATTTAATGCTCAATTAAATCCAAATTCCTTAGCCTTTCCAGAAATCCCTTTTGAAGAACTACATACCTAATATTTATCCACATTCCTCTTTGAACTTTATGTGTCATAAATGGACACATTTATGACAATTGACAAGTTGGCTTTTACTTTCCCCCATTGGTGTGCTTGTGAATATTTGACCACCAGTTTTGGGGTTGAAGGGGTCAGGGTAGGGTAAAGGGACTTGATTTATGACATTTGCTGGTTTCTATAGTGTAAATACTTCCACCATGGCTAATTTTAAGCTACTTACATGAAATCAACGGGCTTGCAAAATTCCTGAAAATTTTACAGTTGGTCCTTGTTAAACAGTAAATCCAGCTCTAGCATACCACTGGTTCGTATACCCACAAATTTTATCTCAGGGCTTCAAATATGCTACTTTCTTGAGTTAAAATAGTCTTCATTCCGTGCCTGAGAAGTTCCCATTAATCTTTTAAAATGCAGCTCAGGTGTCCTTCTGTCTTAGAACCTGCCTAACCCCTGCCCCCAGCTTTCCCAGGTGGTCTATCACTGCCTCATCAGTTTTTCTCCTCATCATTGTAAGTAAGTGCTTTTATGTTGAGTTCGTCACATTATCATGTTATCTTTTTATTTATCTGTTTTCCAATTACATTGTTAGTATTTGAAAGCACTTCAGTTTTGCAGATGAGGAAATTGATGCACAGAGCCTAACAGTATGGGGAAACATAATACCACATTTATGTATTTTTTTAATTGCTTAGTATTTAAAAGAATGGACAGAATAATACTCGAAAGCTTACATTTACCTTTCTTTGACCTTAGACAAATGACTTAGCCCTCCTGACCTTAAGTATTGTCATCTACAAATGGACATAATAATTATGTATACTCAAGAGACTGTTGTAAGAAAGTGCCTGTGAAGTACAGTACAGTGTGTGACACCTAGGAACCACGGAACGATGGGTAACTCTAGGCTGTATCAGAGGTGAAAGCGCATGAGAAGAACCTCCGTTATTTCTGATGATGCTTTGGACAAGGTACAATGTGGACTCACCTTACACGTGTGTCTTGCGAGAGTGAAATAACTTCACAGTTTCAGATGAAACAGAGCGTTCATTCTTAAAATGTATGTCCTTCAATATTTTATCATAATGCCTCTAACATTAAAAAAAAAATTCTCCTCCTTGAACGCTATCCCAGATTTCAGGTTTTTTCTTTTCATCCAGAATAGGCACTTCATAATGTTGGTTGTACCCATTTAGTCTATGGCCTACAGTTTTCTGTTTCTTTTCCTTCAGCCTTTGCATGCAAGATTCCTTGCCTGTGACCATCCAGTCCTGCATCATGCCAAAAGACTGCGAAACCACCGAGTGGTCCTCCTGGAGCCCCTGCTCCAAGACGTGCCGTTCAGGGAGCCTCTCGCCAGGATTTAGAAGCAGGAGCCGGAACGTGAAGCACGTTGCTGTTGGAGGCGGGGAGGACTGCCCTGAACTTCTCGAGAAAGAGGCCTGCATTGTTGAAGGAGAACTTTTGCATTCATGTCCCAGGTATTGTGTATTCTTTGGCATGAGTGTTCAGTTGTTCTATATAATCTCATTTTATGTGGTATAGAGAGGTTAACAACAACTGTAGCTGTGACTTATGACTCAGTGCAGAGTTTCATATTAGGCAGTAAAGCCTAGCGGGGTAAGAACGTGGGTCATGTTGATTGCCTGGGCTCCAATCCTATTTCTAATTATGTGATTGTTATGACTTTCTAATTTATGTGAATTTTGGCAAGTGACTTAAATCTAGTGCCTCAGTTTACTTTTCTACTAGCAGTACTTACTTCATCCAGCACCTGGCATATCATAAATGCTTAATAACCATTAGTTATCATTACCTGACATGTCACACCTAATTTTTATTACAACCTAAGACGCCATTCATAAGCATCTTCATTTTGCAAATAAGGCTATTGATGCTCAGAGAGATTAAATAACTTCTGAGATTACATAGTTAATGAGTGATAGCCGCCTGATTCTAAGGATGCTCTTTCTCTGAAAGTCACTGCTGCTCTGGGCATTGTTTCTATTTCAGAGTCCCTAGGGAACCAGAGAATGCTGAGAAAGGTTGACATAAATTAGTAGCTAAATTTAATATCTTGATATTGGTTATATTTTGCCTGATTGTGTAGCCCTTGGTGAAGACCTCCAGTGTGTTTTCCTCTGGTTGTTGGCTTACAGTGGGATCAGTCTGATAATGACAGAAATCACTGAGGCTGGCTGTTTAGAAGTCTGCTGGGGATGAATTTGTAATAATTCCTGCTGGACAGCTGCCCTGAACTATATCTGAAATCTGTATTTTAGATTTAAATAGCTATTTTAGATGGAACTTTTCTATAGTCTCTGAGATTTCAGATCACTCCCTCGGTGAAAAATAAAATGAGGCAAAAAATAACTTCTTGTAGAAATTAATCATCTGGGGATATGTGAAGGGTAAGTGGGTTACAAACTCAGCTGGTGTTGTTGATGGGCCTGGTTATTCCTTAAACCTGAAATAAACCATGTATGGCGGGGCAAAGGTTGAGGTTGGGGTGGGTATAGAGGAACAAGTTCCTGTTTACACATTCATAGTCATTCACTTCCTCCACCTCACCATTGAAATCAGGGTCGATTCAACATACTCCTTACGTATTGATTGTTCATTTTTTGCTAAAATGACTCCTTAGATTTACATCATTTCTTGCCTGAAAAGCAGAGAAAGCAGATGTAGTTCACAATCCTTGATAGATTAACCTGTTGTCACAGAATCCTCCCTAATTGTATTGAGTTTGTGTCCAATCTTTCAAGACACTAATTTGGGGCAAAACATGGGATTGGAAAGAAAACCTGAGGTCTCTGTCCCTTTTGAACTTGGATAGGCTTTGGGTTAGAATTGCATCGCCATCACACTTAAAGTGTGTGTCCTTGGACAAGCTATACAACTTCTCTAAGACATTTTCCTCTTCAATAAAAGTGTCTAATTATACTGCCTGTGTTGAAGGTTGAACAGCTACAGACTAGCACTGTCTGTCCCAGTGCTCAGCACATGAGGCACTACACGAATACTGACTCTTATTGTTGCTCTTTGCAGGTGGGTTTTGGTTTCATTTCCTCCAGTAAGAGAATCCCTCCTTTCCTTGGAAGGCATACAGTAGTAATTTAATGGAGTAGACAGTTATTTCTTCTGGGTGATTTGGAGACTTTTTTTCCCCCATGGAGGCCTTATTTAGAAGGGTTCTCAACGTTAGGCTGCTAGGAATAGAATCTGGGTTTAATGATGACCTTGACCTTGGCGCCTGTTTTCTTCATTCCTTTCATGGAATGGCATGACCTCTTCCTGATATTTTTAACAGTTTTTTGATTTATAGACATCCCCCTATTTTTTTTCTTCTCTTTTCTTTATTAATAACTATTACGATTCTCTTGGAATCATCAGAGTGGTTCCTCCTTGATGATGTTGAGAAAGTTGAGTTGGATAACCTTTTGTTAAAGAACGACTACCTTTTATTGAGCATCTACTGTTGGCCAATAACTATATCAGAGATTTTATAAAGATTATTTAGAATAACATAGAATGTATTATCCAAATAGAACATTTTTGAGAGTAAGAGGGATGTATATCGATACTGTTCGGATTCAAATTGAAGTCCATTTGACTTCAAGGTCAGTGCTCTTTCCAATACATCACACTGACCCTAATGATAATCATAGTGAAGACACACACCCAGATAAGGGTACAGACACACATATACATGTATTCATATGTATCATTTTTTTTCCAAGAATATACCGTGGAATGGTAATACTTCAAGATGTACCCAAGATTAATTTCTGTATTTTTCATTTGATTGAACCTTAACATCTGAAAACAGGGCCTGACAAGGTTCATTGGAGATGAACCTGGGCCTCTAGTTCTGCTGTTTGGAAATGTTACTGAGTATGACATTTTCTAAAAACCTTCTCAAATAGTGAATTTGTAGGAAATAGGAGTCTTCGAAAATTCACTGAATACCAACCAGTGTTTCCCAGGGAGACTGATGTGTTAACTAATGATCCCACTTTGTGGTGGAAAAGAGCATGTATAAATAATAGCAACAAAATTAACATTGGCTGACATTCTTATTTGTCTGAAATCCGAGCTTTGGCCTCTACCACAGGAAAGCATAAAGGCCGTGTGCTAACTTTTGTTTCTACTTGGACACCAGTGATTAAAATTCATTGTGAACAAGGGAAATGGAAACAAAAATCTCTGAGGGAACAAAAATGTCCATTTTTCCTTTCCCAGAATTCATGAGCACTTCATATGCATCAAGCAATTTAATTCACCATCCTTCTCCCCAGCAGGCAAATGTCCTCTCTTAGAATGCTGTTTGGCTTTTACCCTTCCACCATATTTGCTATAGGAGATGTGTTCCTTTTCTCAATAAATATACTCTGAGCTCTTCCTATGTACCAAGCAGTACGTTAATTGTTTCCAATACCTCAGAGAACACATTAGACAAAGTTCCCTCCCCCTTGTGGGACCTAAATTTTAGTGAAGATATACCAAATAAATAAAATAAATAAAATAAACTACATACTTTTTGTACAAGATATGGAAAAAATGAAGCATTGGAGCAGGGTAAAGATAGAGGCTTCTGGGGTGCTGTGATGGGGGAATCAGCTCAGGTTACAGAATTAAAGAGAGTGTCCTTAGAGAAGCCTCATTTGAACTAGCAGGATCTGGGGGGAGGACTTGAAGGAAGTGAGGAAATTAGCCTTTCAGGTAATTAGAGGAAGAATATTCCAAAAAGAGATAAGCTAGAGATGTGCTCTGGTTCCTACATGTTCATAGTGCTCACAACGGTTTTTAGTTGCATAGCTTGGGGGCTACTCATCTCACCAGCTGGACTCCACTGATCAGCATTTTCACTATGAACACTATGTGTGCCAATCCCTAAGGCATGATTCCATGAAAGGAAATGTGACCATGAGGAACCCCTTCTCGAAGAGCTCCCTGAGACTGAACACTTTGGAAGCGCCTCAGGGCAGCTAGCATAAGTTAACCTGAAAGGAGACAGAGACCAGCCTATGTTAAGCTAACTTGGGAAATTTTAGAACTATAGTTGGTCCTTGAACAGCAGGGGTTTGAACTGCACAGGTACTCTTAGAGGTGGATAGTTTTGAATAGTAAATGCTACAGCACCGCATGATCTGAGGTTGGTTGAATCCATAGACGCAGAACCATGGATGCAAAGGGTGACTATCAGTTATAGCAGATTTTCTGACTGCATGGAGGATTATCACCCCTAACCCCACATTGTTCAAGGGTCAACTGTATAAGGGAGTTAGCATTGTGTAGCCTTAAGCTCGTCTCAAAAGTATGCTATTTTTGACCAAGATATATGTAGACTCCATGAAACCCCTTTCTTCAGTATTATACAGTCTACTTGAAATTTTGTGCTCCCTCCCTCCAACATAACACTAAGAAATCATGCTGTACATTATGGGGTTGGGATAGAAATGAGAGAGATGGGACAAATCTGCTTGTCACTGGCTACCTTTTCTATTGGTGTGTTTACCTCTTATCATTGTCATCATGGCTTTAGGCATTATGTTACTCTCTGCCTCAAAACACTGAAAGATATGTGCTTTATAAGATGCCTCGGCACTTGGGTTATTTCTTTTGTCCCAAATAACATCTAAAGTATTAGATCCTACATCTCAACTAAGAGGGAGGTGAAAAGCATTCTAAGACCATAAGTGATAAGGTGGCCCTGTTTACTAGATAACATAAGGAAAGGCAGCGGACACAGGTAGCTGAAACATGACTTGATGCTGGAACAGCTATGACTCCAGATCCTTCGTGCTTAAGCTGAGAGCCTGTTTTGGCTGAAGACACTGTAACAAAGAATACTGAAAAATGTCAACATCTTTCTTGGTCACCTCAGATGACCTACCAGCAACTTCCACCACCTCACCAGGAGGCTTTCACACCAAAATGGCTGTTCTACTTCTTAAATGATCATTTAGAGTTTAAAATTGAATATAAGACAGTGCTGTTATAAAGACCAACATAGAGTAAAACTTTAAAGATGATCTCAAGGCAGAAGCTGCATGGCTGATTGTATTACATAGACTGTGTGATATTACTGCACAGAAAAGCCAATTTCCTAAACATTGCTTCAACACTCCAGTCTGGCACTGAATAGATGGGGTCTCATAATTTGTCCCTCCTTATCTCTGGTATGTATGAGTTTACTATGGGTGAACTAGAGATTCTTCGCAAAAGATCTGTCTGTGCAGACTCATACTGAGAGGTCTCTCTGGGTCTCCTGCATCCCACTTTGATGTGCTTCTAAAACAACCCCCTGTGACCAGCCTGTTTTTTCCTATCATCTCTTTAAGGCACTGAACCTGATTTTAGATTTTCTAAAATCTAAAATTTTCTCAAGTTTTCCTTGAGAAAACTCTGGGGATTAGTTGATGGATTTTTTAGATGAGTGTTGAAGCCAGGAATGGTGCCAGCAGAAGGCATGGTGAGTAAAACTTGGCTTGGTAGTTGGCTTCCTCTGCCCATTGGAACAAAGTGAGTGCTGGAACAGGGTTAACATGTCTTGAAGAGATGTTTGTTCAACACCTGCTTCAGACTGTCACTGTGCTAATTGCTGGAGAATTCAGGAGATTTTAGTCTGTGTTCACTTAGTTTATTCATCTTCGGAATCCTGTGTAATATACTCATTAAAAACTAGAGCATCTTGGGCTTCCCTGGTGGCGCAGTGGTTGAGAGTCCGCCTGCCGATGCAGGGGACACGGGTTCGTGCCCCGGTCCGGGAAGATCCCACGTGCCGTGGAGCGGCTGGGCCCGTGAGCCATGGCCACTGAGCCTGTGCGTCCAGAGCCTGTGCTCCACAACGGGAGAGGCCACAACAGTGAGAGGCCCACGTACTGCAAAAAACAAAAACATAAACAAAAACTAGAGCATCTTGAACTGATACCCATGTTCTTTAAGAGTGTTTCATAGTTAGTAATGTTCCCGCACATCATTCCAAACATATGTATCTGGATTTTTTGTTAATGCATTTTTATCCCCTACTTTAGAGCGGGTAGCACCTATAAAAGGGCCTGGCTCAGAGTAAATGCTCAGCAGACAATGGATGAATCATTAAATGTGGGGCAGATCCAGAACAATATTATGCACAGGGTACTTTATTCCAGGCTGATACTTATTATATTATGTGTGTGAAGGATTCAAAGTCATTTCTTATAAAGAGCATCTAAAATTGGCATCATCAAGGAGATTACATAATGATGCCTACCCAGGGAAGGAATAAACACACAGAGCTTGATGTGACTTGGTCCCCAATGGCTGCCTTGCTTTTGCTAAGTGTGTCTGGTTTTCCACATAAGAAGTTTCTGTCTTCATTGGTTATAAGAGTAGCTTGGAGAAGGATGAGTAATGAGATCACAATCTGAATATGTAAGTTTGCCTTCTGGAAAAGAATGGCACACACGTCACCTACCATCTCTAATGTATCTTTTCAATTGATCGTCTACCACAGCACCTAACACCCTGCACATAATAGAAGCTCAATAAATGGTTGTTAAATGAATTAATGGGTTCTTTAAGGAAGCTTTTTTAAAAAATTGTTTTAATTAAGCAGCTCTTTGCAGGACTTGAGGAGTAAAGGAGTCATGACCTGGAACCCTCAGGAGAATCTGTTTCAGGAAAGAAACGACAGTTTCAAAGAATCTGTAAATTGTTTCAGCAGAAGGAGACTGATGCCTTTTTACTGAGTCCAGCTTTTTTACTGGTGCATATTGTTCCATGAGTTCCCATTGTGCCACTTTCAGCTCTCCTGGATGGAAGATCTGTTCCCCGTTAGTGTAAGAAATTTAATGTACTACTAAGTGCTGTGCGTAGTGATAGAAATCTCTTAATAATACATATGTGGAGTTTGGCTAGCAAAGCCATCTGCCAAAGAGCTTTGCACTTCAGAGTAGCTTTCCATAATCAATAGTCCCACTCTGTTCAATAAAAGATTACTAGAGCGTAAGATGTATAAAGCTTGATTGGCTCCCTTTATTTTGGTCGTCTGTTCAGCAAAAAATGACAAGTTAATTCTTTTCTAAATGAATTTACAACTTTAAAAGGACAACAGATATTATCATAAATTAGTCTTGCTGCAGTACACTGATTTTTAATATACACACATTTAATTTGAATACCTTGCACTAGGGTTTCAATTCCAAGAGTGTTTGCAAATCTATATGTGCTTAGTCAAAACAGGACCATTCACTAATGCAATTATTCTTTCAGTCTGTCATCATTAAATCACTTAAGATTCTATTCCATGTTGCTTTGCTTTAAATCTAAGCCTTTAGAAGAAGGAGAAAAGAAATTCACATTCTGTAAGCAATTCTAAGTATTCTGAAAGTGACAAAGCATGCATTCTAAAGGGCAGGGGTTGCTATAAAACTCTGATGGTCCTGCCATCCTACTGCTTTTAGAATTACTTTATGTCACCTTAGTAGGATGGAAGTCTTTTAAAAATAGTCACTAAATGTGCCTACTTTTCTAATTTTGGCTTTGCTAATTTAGGATATATCTATTCCTTGCTTCAGAACAATGCATTCATTCCTTATTCCTTCTGCCCTCCCCCCATCAATTTGGAGAGGTTTGAATACAGTATTCCTTAGGTTAGACAACATCACTCTCAGGAAGACAAGCTGGCTATCTGGGTGATTGAATTTCTGGCCCTCGAGTAGCTTTTCCTAATTCAGAATTTGTCTCCTCTATCTCTTCATGGAAATATGTATTCCCACCATTAGAAATTTCTTTCTTTAGTTTAATCTTGGTTTCTTCTTTTAAACTGCGTATACCTTTTTAGAATGATAAAATGTTTAATATTAACTTTGAATATGTATCTTGTGAATACATTTATTCATTTCCTAAGAATAGACTTAAATTATGGGGTACATATGAAGAAATCGGACAGTGAGTTCCAGGTGTAGGAGAAAGCTTCAGAAAGCAGATTCTAGAAGGTAAATGAAGAAAAACTGAATTTCACAGTTATAATACATGGTCGCCCTGATGTCTGAGATCTTGTCCCCTTTCCTGGGCTGTCTCAGGTAAGAATTCAGTGCCAAGCAATTGTGCTGCTAGTACTTGGGACAAAAGCAATTTAGAATCATTCTTTTTGTTTGTTTGTTTTTACAACTTTATTGGAGTATAATTGCTTTACAATGGTGTGTTAGTTTCTGCTTTATAACAAAGTGAATCAGTTATACATATACATCTGTTCCCACATCCCTTCCCTCTTGCATCTCCCTCCCTCCCACCCTCCATATCCCACCCCTCCAGGCGGTCACAAAGCACCAAGCTGATCTCCCTGTGCTATGCGGCTGCCTCCCACTAGCTATCTACCTTAGGTTTGGTAGTGTATATATGTCCATGCTTCTCTCTCGCTTTGTCATAGCATACCCTTCCCCCTTCCCATATCCTCAAGTCCATTCTCAAGTAGGTCTGTGTCTTTATTGTTGTTTTACACCTAGGTCCTTCATGACATTTTTTCCCTTAAATTCCATATATATGTGTTAGCATATGGTATTTGTCTTTCTCTTTCTTACTTAATTCATTCTGTATGACAGACTCTAGGTCTATCCACCTCATTACAAATAGCTCAGTTTCATTTCTTTTTATGGCTGAGTAATATTCCATTGTATATACGTGCCACATCTTCTTTATCCATTCATCCGATGATGGACACTTAGGTTGTTTCCATCTCCAGGCTATTGTAAATAGGGCCGCTATGAACATTTTGGTACATGACTCTTTTTGAATTATGGTTTTCTCAGGGTATATGCCCAGTAGTGGGATTGCTGGGTCATATAGTAGTTCTATCTGTAGTTTTTTAAGGAACCTCCATACTGTTCTCCATAGTGGCTGTACCAATTCACATTCCCACCAGCAGTGCAAGAGTGTTCCCTTTTCTCCACACCCTCTCCAGCATTTATTGTTTCTAGATTTTTTGATGATGGCCATTCTGACTGGTGTGAGATGATATCTCATTGTAGTTTTGATTTGCATTTCTCTAATGATTAATGATGTTGAGCATTCTTTCATGTGTTTGTTGGCAATCTCTATATCTTCTTTGGAGAATTGTCTATTTAGGTGTTCTGCCCATTTTTGGATTGGGTTGTTTGGTTTTTTGTTATTGAGCTGCATGAGCTGCTTGTAAATTTTGGAGATAAATCCTTTGTCAGTTGCTTCATTTGCAAATATTTTCTCCCATTCTGAGGGTTGTCTTTTTGTCTTATTTATGGTTTCCTTTGCTGTGCAAAAGCTTAGAAGTTTCATTTGGTCCCATGTGCTTATTTTTTATTTTATTATCATTTCTCTAGGAGGTGGGTCAAAAAGGATCTTGCTGTGATTTATGTCATAGAGTGTTCTGCCTATGTTTTCCTCTAAGAGTTTGATAGTTTCTGGCCTTACATTTAGATCTTTAATCCATTTTGAGCTTATTTTTGTGTATGGTGTTAGGGAGTGATCTAATTTCATACTTTTACATGTACCTGTCCAGTTTTCCCAGCACCACTTATTGAATAGGCTGTCCTTTCTCCACTGTACATTCCTGCCTCCTTTATCAAAGATAAGGTGACCATATGTGCATGGATTTATCTCTGGGCTTTCTATCCTGTTCCATTGATCTATCTTTCTGTTTTTTTGCTAGTACCATACTGTCTTGATTACTGTAGCTTGGTAGTATAGTCTGAAGTCAGGGAGTCTGATTCCTCCAGCTCCGTTTTTCATTCACAAGATTGCTTTGGATATTTGGGGTCTTTTGTGTGTCCATACAAATTTTGAAATTTTTGTTGTATTTCTGTGAAAAATGCCAGTGGTAGTTTAATAGGGATTGCATTGAATCTGTAGATTGCTTTGGGTAGTAGAGTCATTTTCACAATGTTGATTCTTCCAATCCAAGAACATGGCATATCTCTCCATTTATTTGTAACATCTTTAATTTCTTTCATCGGTGTCTTATAATTTTCTGCATACAGGTCTTTTGTCTCCTTAGGCAGTTTTATTCCTAGATATTTTATTCTTTTTGTTGCAGTGGTAAATGGGAGTGTTTCCTTAATTTCACTTGCATATTTTTCATCATTAGTATATAAGAATGCCAGAGAATTCTGTGCATTAATTTTGTATCCTGCTACTTTACCAAATTCATTGATTAGCTCTAGTAGTTTTCTGGTAGCATCTTTAGGATTCTGTATGTATAGTATCCTGTCATCTGCAAACAGTGACAGTTTTACTTCTTCTTTTCCGATTTGGATTCCTTTTATTTACTTTTCTTCTCTGATTGCTGTGTCTAAAACTTCTAAAACTATGTTGAATAAGAGTGGTGAGAGTGGTCAACCTTGTCTTGTTCCTGTTCTTAGTGGAAATGCTTTCAGTTTTTCACCATTGAGGACGATGTTGGCTGTGGGTTTGTCATATATGGCCTTTATTATATTGAGGAAAGTTCCCTCTATGCCTACTTTCTGCAGGGTTTTTATTATAAATGGGTGTTGAATTTTGGCAGAAGCTTTCTCTGCATCTATTGAGATGATCATATTGTTTTTCTCCTTCAATTTGTTAATGTGGTGTATCACGTTGATTGATTTGCGTATATTGAAGAATCCTTGCATTCCTGGAATAAACCCCACTTGATGATGGTGTATGATCCTTTTAATGTGTTGTTGGATTCTGTTCGCTAGTATTTTGTTGAGGATATTTACCTCTATGTTCATCAGTGATATTGGCCTGTAGTTTTCTTTCTTTGTGACATCCTTGTCTGGTTTTGGTATCAAGGTGATGGTGGCCTCGTAGAATGAATTTATGAGTATTCCTCCCTCTGCTATATTTTGGAAGAGTTTGAGAAGGATAGGTGTTAGCTCTTCTCTAAATATTTGATAGAATTCACCTGTGAAGCCATCTGGTCCTGGGCTTTTGTTTGTTGCAAAATTTTTAACCACAGTTTCAATTTCAGTGCTTGTGATTGGTCTGTTCATATTTTCTATTTCTTCCTGATTCAGTCTTGGCAGGTTGTGCATTTCTAAGAATTTGTCCATTTCTTCCAAGTTGTCCATTTTATTGGCATAGAGTTGCTTGTAGTAATCTCTTATGATCTTTTGTATTTCTGCAGTGTCAGTTGTTACTGCTCCTTTTTCATTTCTAATTCTATTGGTTTGAGCCTTCTCCCTTTTTTTCTTGATGAGTGTGGCTAATGGTTTATCAATTTTGTTTATCTTCTCAAAGAACCATCTTTTAGTTTTATTGATCTTTGCTATCGTTTCCTTCATTTCTTTTTCATTTATTTTTGATCTGATTTTTATGATTTTTTTCCTTCTGCTAACTTTGGGGTTTTGTTGTTCTTCTTTCTCTAATTGCTTTAGGTACAAGGTTAGGTTGTTTATTCGAGATGTTTCCTCTTTCTTAAGGTAGGATTGTATTGCTATAAACTTCCCTCTTAGAACTGCTTTTGCTGCATCCCATAGGTTTTGGGTCGTCGTGTCTCCATTGTCATTTTGTTTCTTGGTATTTTTTGATTTACTTTTTGATTTCTTCAGTGATCACTTCGTTACTAAGTTGTGTATTGTTTAGCCTCCATGTGTTTGTATTTTTTACAGATCTTTTCCTGTAATTGATATCTAGTCTCATAGCATTGTGGTCGGAAAAGATACTTGATATAATTTCAATTTTCTTAAATTTACCAAGGCTTGATTTGTGACCCAAGATATGATCTATCCTGGAGAATGTTCCATGAGCACTTGAGAAGAAATTGTATTCTGTTGTTTTTGGATGGAATGTCCTATAAATATCAGTTAAGTCCATCTTGTTTAATGTATCATGTAAAGCTTGTGTTTCCTTATTTATTTTCATTTTGCATGATCTGTCCATTGGTGAAAGTGGGGTGTTAAAGTCCCCTACTATGAATATGTTACTGTCGATTTCCCCTTTTATGGCTGTTAGTATTTGCCTTATGTACTGAGATCCTCTATGTTGGGTGTGTAAATATTTACAATTGTTATATCTTCTTCTTGGATCGATCCCTTGACCATTATGTAGTGTCCCTCTTTGTCTCTTCTAATAGTCTTTATTTTAAAGTCTATTTTGTCTGATATGAGAATTGCTACTCCATGTTTCTTTTGGTTTCCATTTTCATGGAATATCTTTTTCCATCCCCTTACTTTCACTCTGTATGTCTCTAGGTCTGAAGTGGGTCTTGTGTAGACAGCATATATATATGGGTCTTGTTTTTGTATCCATTTAGCCAATCTGTGTCTTTTGGTGGGAGCATTTAATCCATTTACATTTAAAGTAATTATCAATATGTATGTTCCTATTCCCATTCTCTTAATTGTTTTGGGTTTGTTATTGTAGGTCTTTTCCTTCTCTTGTGTTTCTTGCCTAGAGAAGTTCCTTTAGCATTTGTTGTAAAGCTGGTTTGGTGGTGCTGAACTCTCTCAGCTTTTGCTTGTCTGTAAACGTTTTAATTTCTCCATCAAACCTGAATGAGATCCTTGCTGTGTAGAGTAATCTTGGTTGCAGGTTTTCCTCCTTCATCACTTTAAATATGTCCTGCCAGTCCCTTCTGGCTTGCAGAGTTTCTGCTGAAAGATCAGCTGTTAACCTTATGGGGATTCCCTTGTGTGTTATTTGTTGTTTTTCCCTTGCTGCTTTTAATATGTTTTATTTGTATTTAATTTTTGACAGTTTGATTAATATGTGTATTGGAGGAATTCTCCTTGGATTTATCCTGTATGGGACTCTCTGTGCCTCCTGGACTTGATTAACTATTTCCTTTCCCATATTAGGGAAGTTTTCAACTATAATCTCTTCAAATATTTTCTCAGTCCCTTTCTTTTTCTCTTCTTCTTCTGGAACCCCTATAATTCGAATGTTGGTGCAATTAATGTTTCCCAGAGGTCTCTGAGACTGTCCTCAGTTCTTTTCATTCTTTTTTCTTTATTCTGCTCTGGAGCAGTTATTTCCACTATTTTATCTTCCAGGTCACTTATCCGTTCTTCTGCCTCAGTTATTCTGCTATTGATCCCATCTAGAGCATTTTTAATTTCATTTATTGTGTTGTTCATCATTGCTTGTTTCATTTTTAGTTCTTCTAGGTCCTTGTTAAATGTTTCTTGCATTTTGTCTATTCTATTTCCAAGATTTTGGATCATTTTTACTATCATTATTCTGAATTCTTTTTCAGGTAGACTGCCTATTTCCTCTTCATTTGTTAGGTCTGGTGGGTTTTTATCTTGCTCCTTCACCTGCTGTGTGTTTTTCTTTCTTCTCATTTTACTTATCTTACTGTGTTTGGGGTCTCCTTTTTGCAGGCTGCAGGTTCATACTTCCCGTTGTTTTTGGTGTCTGTCCCCAGTGGTTAAGGTTGGTTCAGTGGGTTGCGTAGGCTTCCTGGTGGAGGGGACTAGTGCCTGTGTTCTGGTGGATGAAGGTGGATCTTGTCTTTCTGGTGGGCAGGTCCACGTCTGGTGGTGTGTTTTGGGGTGTCTGTGGACTTATTATGATTTTAGGCAGCCTCTCTGCTAATGGGTGGGGTTGTGTTCCTGTCTTGCTAGTTGTTTTGCATAGGGTGTCCAGCATTGTAGCTTGCTGGTCGTTGAGTGAAGCTGGGTGCTGGTGTTGAGATGGAGATCTCTGGGAGATTTTCACCGTTTGATATTATGTGGCGCTGGGAGGCCTCTTGTGGACCTGTGTGCTGAAGTTGGCTCTCCCACCTCAGAGGCACAGCACTGACTCCTGGCTGCAGCACCAAGAGTCTTTCATCCACTCAGCTCAGAATAAAAAGGAGAAAAAGTAGAAAGAAAGAATTAGTAGAAGTAGAAAGAAAGAAAGAAAGAAAAGGAAGAAAGGAAAGAAAGAAAGAAAGGAGAGAGGGAGGGAGGAAGGGAGGAATGAGGGAAGGAAGGAGGGAAGGAAGGAAAAAAAGAAAGAAAGAAGAAAGGGTAAAATAAAAGAAAGTATGATAAAATATAATAAATTTATTAAAATAAAAAATAAGTATTAAGGAAAAAAAAAAAACGGACGGATAGAACCCTGGGACAAATGGTGAAAGCAAAGCTATACAGACAAAATCTCACACAGAAGCGTACACATATACACTCACAGAAAGAGGAAAAGAGGAAAAAATCATAAATCTGGCTTTCAAAGTCCACCTCCTCAATTTGGGATGATTCGTTGTCTATTCATGTATTCCACAGATGCAGGGTACATCAAGTTGATTGTGGAGCTTTAATCCACTGCTTCTGAGGCTGCTGGGAGAGATTTCCCTTTCTCTTCTTCGTTCTCACAGCTCCCGGGTCTCAGCTTTGGATTTGGCCCCGCCTGTGCATGTAGGTCGCTGGAGGGCGTCTGTTCTTCACTCAGACAGGACGGGGTTAAAGGAGCCACTGATTCGGGGGCTCTGGCTCACTCAGGGCTGGGGGCGGGGGCACGGAGGGCGGGGCGAGTGCGCAGCGGCAGAGGCCGGCGTGACGTTCCACCAGCCTGAGGCGCGACGTGCTGCGTTCTCCCGGGTAAGTTGCCCCTGGATCCCGGTACCCTGGCAGTGGCGGGCTGCACAGGCTCCCGGGAGTGGCGGTGTGGACAGTGACCTGTGCTCGCACACAGGCTTCTTGGCGGCGGCAGCAGCAGCAGCCTCAGCGTCCCACGCCCGTCTCTGGGATCCGCGCTTTTAGCCGCGGCTCGCGCCCCTCTCTGTAGCTCCTTTAAGCAGCGCTCTTAATCCCCTCTCCTCACGCAGCAGGAACCAAAGAGGGAAGAAAAAGTCTCTTGCCTCTTCGGCAGGTCCAGACTTTTTCCCGGACTCCCTCCCGGCTAGCTGTGGCGCATTAGCCCCTTCAGGCTGTGTTCACCCTGCCAGCCCCAGTCCTCTCCCTGCGCTCCGACCGAAACCCGAAACCCGAGCCTCAGCTCCCAGCCCCGCCCGCCTTGGCAGGTGAGCAGACAAGCCTCTTGGGCTGGTGAGTGCGGGTCGGCACCGATCCTCTGTGCGGGAATCTCGCCGCTTTGCCCTCCGCACCCCTGTGGCTGCGCTCTCCTCCGCGACTCCAAAGCTTTCCCCCTCCGCCACCCACAGTCTCCACCCGCCAAGGGACTTCCTAGTGTGTGGAAACCTTTCCTCCTTCATGGCTCCCTCCCACTGGTGCAGATCCTGTCCCTATTCTTTTGTCTCTGTTTATTCTTTTTTCTTTTGCCCTACCCAGGTACGGGGGGAGTTCCTTGCCTTTTGGGAGGTCTGAGGTCTTCTGCCAGCGTTCAGTAGGTGTTCTGTAGGAGTTGTTTCACGTGTAGATGTATTTCTGGTGTGTCTGTGGGGAGGAAGGTGATCTCCGTGTCTTACTCTTCCGCCATCTTCCCCTCCTGCCCCTGGAATCATTCTTCACTTCTCTCTTTATCTCCTATCCACATCTAATCCATTAGAAGGCTGTCTCCACCTTCACGTTGTATCCAGAATCTGATCACTTCTCATCACATTCACTGTGACTGCCCCAATTAAAGCCCTACCATCATGTCTCCTGGACTGGCAAAGGCCTCCAAATTCGTCTCCCTTCTCCCACTCCCCTATAGTCTATTCTTTAATCAGTGGCCAGGATGATTCTTAAAAATTTGAACCTCATCGTGATATGATTGCCTTCCTCAACACTTGGCAGTGGTTTCCTAGCACATTTGGAGTAACACTCACAGCCCTTCCTCAGCCCACCAGGCTCTCTGTAGCCTGGCCCCTGCCCATCTCTCACTCCCTCTCCCTCCTGCCTTGAGCTGCCTATCCCAACCACACTGGCCTCTGTGCTTTCCTTGAAAGTGCCAAGCACTGTCCTTCCCTGGCACCTTTGAACATGCTCTTCTTTCTGTCTAGAATTCTCCTTGTCCACCCTTTCTTTTGCCCACTGTTTCATTTTATTCCGGATTCTGAAGACTTTCCTGGTCATGGCACTGAAATAGCTCTCCTCCATTTCTCTCTGATGGACATGTCACTGATGCCGTGTTATGTATTGGTTCATTTCTGTCTATCTGCCCCACTAGAAGGTCATCTTCCCAAGGTCAGGGACTTTGTCCTGCTCACTGCTATGCATTTCTATTGTCAGAAATCATACTTGGCACACAGTTGTAGCTCAAGAATTAGTTCTTGAAAGAAAGGAGGAATGAACACATGGTTGAGTAAATGATTTTTGCTTACTCTTGGGCAGGCTTATTTTTGTTCCTGCGGAGTTAGGGAGTCCTGCTTTCTGGTTCCTTCTGCCATCCATCTCTCATACATACCTTTACATTAACTGAGATTTTCTTTCACAAGTTGTTTCCCCTGTGTATTCAGTATATGAGTGGCTGACAGTGTTCTCTCTCACTAATAGTGGGGACATTGGAGTCATTTTTACATGAACAGATGATGGCAGGTTTACCTAACATTCACAGTGACCAGGGAGCAAAATGGAGAATTTGACTTCAGGGCCTTGAAAAAGCATTACTCTTCAAAAAAAGTGTCATTGCACCATTTGGTGGAAATTTGCATTTTTTTTTTTGCGGTACGTGGGCCTCTCACTGTTGTGGCCTCTCCCATTGCGGAGCACAGGCTCTGGACGCGCAGGCTTAGCGGCCACAGCTCACGGGCCCAGCCGCTCCACGGCATATGAGATCTTCCCGGACCGGGGCATGAACCCATGTCCCCTGCATCAGCAGGCACACTCTCAACCACTGTGCCACCAGGGAAGCCCGGAAATTTGCATTTTTACAATTAGAGATTCTTTTATTTGGCTTATATTTTGTTTCTCTTTTTAACTTGTACTTATCTCCTGAAAGTGCTAAAATCTGACCCTATGTGACCACAGCGTTTGAATTATAAAGTGAGTGGCTGTGTGATGTTCTCAAACTGTCTTTGTGTTTGAGACTGGAAGGAATATTATACTGGCACTGTAAAATATTACTGGTCAGTTGTCAGTGACAGTATCACTGTCATCAACTGATGATATTTTTTTTGCTTCATCCCAGAAAACAATTCCTCAGACCAAGACCAACATTTATTTGTCCTCATCATGGCTGGGCAGGTAGCTACTTGTCATCTACAGACTTGCTTTTTATATCCGCAGACCAAATTTCATGAGTTTACCATTCACCGTTTTAATCTACCAGAGAATCATTTCATTAAGAAGATGTGCTTTAGAATCAGATATACTTGTCTTTGCATCCTGCTCTTTCACTTACTTAATTAGGTGACCTTGGAAAATGTCTTATTCTTTATGCCAATTCTCCCATCTGTAAAAGAGGAAATGATATTTTTTTCATAGCCTTGTTGGGAGGATTATATGAAGTCATGCACCTAGATTTGTTAGTGCAGTGCCTGGTACTGAGTAAGTATGCAGAACATTTTGGATGTTATTATTACTTGGGGGATTTGTCATGATACCCTAGAAGCCTGAAGAAATGAACACTTTGTCTATCCTGTTCAGCTGGGGTGTGTGACAAGACAAAGGGATCCTAGGTCATGTTCGTAAGGGGCTATGAGGATCAACTAATTGTTTTCATGTCATGGCCGTTTACTTGAGGCATTTCTACACTTGGTTTCAAAATGCTGCTCACCCACAAAAGGCAGGACGCTGGCCTTTGAAATACCCTCTCTTTCCCTCCTAAGCAGAAGGACAAAGTGAGGCTGGGTTGAAAGGCATCAGAGTTGGGAGAGAGAGGGTGGAAAGGCCTGATCTTTGACATGGACTTAGCCATTAAAGAGAATGCCCCTGGCAGTCAGAAAGCCAAGTTGTCTGGAGCCTGGAGGACTATCCCTACTAAAGGAGATAACAAGCAACGTTTAGCTGAGCGGTCCCCTTTGATTTCTTATTCTGTCAGATCATAGAGACACTTTCCCAGGTTGGTGGAATTCAGACTGTTCAGTTTTCATGGCTTCTGGGTGATTTGTGATTAAACATAGATAGTGCATTTGAAAAAAATGAAGAAAAAAACGACAGACTATGAAAGGACCTGCATTTTAAACAGGAATTTAGAAGCCCTTCGCTGGTGTGTTTTTTCCTTTGCCTCTTTCTGGGTTGGTATTTTCTCTGAGGTAGTAAACAATAGCAGTAGTGATAAATGTCTTCTATATCTTTAGACAATTCGTTGTTTGCCAATGAATAAAATTTGGGTGTTTTTGGTTAATGAGCTACCAACAGGGTTTTTGTTACATTATATATAAGACTATATATCTACATATATATATATATATATATATATAGTCATTAAATTTTCCGTTTAATTTTTGTCCATAATGACTTCCAAAATTCCTCCATATCTAATTCTTATAGTTTCATGATAAATTAATTGAAAAAGCAATTTATACAGCATGGCCCATTCCTTTCAAACAAGTGAACAAATTACTGTGGCTTGCTATAATTCTAAACTCTCTAAGTTTCTTTTATGCTCTTTGCTGAACTTTGGTTCTTAAAAGTTAGACCATGGCATTCCTGGATCCTTAATAGTGGGACTTTGGATGAAATCAATTAAGTTCTTATAAGTACAGTGTTGGTGTGTGTGTGTGTGTGTTTTCTGTGTCAGCAGGGGACAAAAGGCAGGTGTAGGACACAAGAAAAAAGGGAATTAACATTTATTATACTCCTTGATTCACATTTGGTATTATTATCCCTATTTTACAAAATAGAACTCAGTGAAAGTCACATGACTAGTAAGTGGCAAGGCTCAGATTCAAACCATGTTGATTTGACTCGAAAGCATGCTTGCTATCTATACCGCACTGCCCCTTTTTGCCTACCTATGTGCTCACTATATCATAGGAGTCTTGGAGTCAGGGCTATATCTGACCTCCTTAATAGACAGAGAGCTCTCCTTTTAGGGAATCATTGGAGGAAGAGGGTTTGAAATGAGAATGTGATAACCATCCAATAACCCACCCCTACCTCACTGTGCCTTGCCCTGGAGTCCAGAGGCAAGCGAGCTACCTGTACCCTGAGACTCAGGGACACAAGAGACAAACATTCTGCCTGGGTCACCATGAAGCCAAGGGTGACAACTCTGTCTAGTGAGGAGAAAGGGCTTTGGAGCATCACCTCTGGAGAAGGACCATCTCTGGGAAGACCTGGACTTTTCTCGATCTCATGCCCAGGAATTAGAAACATATTATTGTCTATATTCCCCTAGTAATAAACAGAACCTGAACTCTACATTTCAGACTCTTGCCCAGCCCGGTGACTGAGTTTCACTTGGAAAACCCTGTGAAGATCAAATAGTGAGGCAGAGGTAGAAGAATTATTACAACAAACCCCACAGGATTGTCCAAATTCTTTTTCTACAATGGGCTTTTCACAAGACTGATGATCCTCAGCTTTCAAGCTTTTTAGAATGATGACACTCATTGTGAGAGGCTTTGCTCACTCTTAGATTTCTTAGAGATTTGCTTCCTGATTTTGATATCTGTTACTTGATTTCATTTTTACTCTGGTTTCTGTAAGGCCAGGGCCTTGGTGACACATGTTTATTTTTATTGCTACTTTTTCTTTTAAACAATCACATAACTGAGAAAACTTTCCTTAAATCTGAAATGGGACAGCGGATATGAGAATGTTCTTAGGTTTGGTTTACTGTTCAGAAGCTAATGAGTCTTCTGGTATTTATGGGAATGCTGTAGGGTTATGTTAATGCTGTGGGCTTGAGGAATGCTATAATAAGCCACAAAAGGAAATTCTGTCTGAAATCATTCTCCAGGTATGAGTGTAGTGTTGTTATGGTGGTTGTGTTTTCTGTAAGTTATGTACAAACTTCACTGTGTTTTTTCCTTTTATTTGTGTGTGTGCATGTGTGTGTCTATCAGTGTGTATCTTAACCAGTTGTAAACCTGGAAGACATATTCTAAATCAGTATAACCATGGCATGTCTGTATATGTAAAAAAAAAAAAAAGTACTTGTCAATTAAATATACTGGCACATTGTGAACTCATTTTTAATATGTATACCCTTATCTTAGTGGAGTCAAACTGATAGAAATACCTATATCAAGAAGGTTGAAAAATTGGAGGTAATCTCTGTCCATTTAAACTAATACGTTCAGACATTCATACACTGGCCTACTAATTAAAAAAGAAAGGCCAACTTTCACACAGTCATCTAGAAGTTTGTAAAATGAAACCCCAAGACAAGTTTACCTGCTATGAATTAGGCTCAATTGGTTTCCAGCTCCTTTCCTTGATTCTGTACTCTCTTAGAGCTTTAAGGCTGAGACATATCTACTGTTTATCCATATTTCCTTCCTTTGCTCCTCTGGGCCTGTGCTATAAGCATGATAGGCCGCTGTGATTTTGCTATAGGAAATAAAAGGGATTTAGTATTCAAAGCTGGTAAACATCTTTATCCATAGGCAAAGATTTGGTACTAGAAAGAGAGATGATTATGTACATTTGATGTCGATGACTTAAGTTTCCTGTAGAATTTTGTATTTTCCTTACTTCTTCTTCTTCTTTTAAACAAATCAAACCAAACAGGTATTCCTGGAGGACCTCTGAATGGAAAGAATGCCAAGTCTCTCTCCTCCTCGAGCAGCAAGACCCCCACTGGCATGTGACGGGACCCGTTTGTGGAGGTGGGATCCAGACCCGGGAGGTGTACTGTGCCCAGAGCACACCAGCATCCACGGCACAGAGGGCCAAGGAAGGTAGGCAGCCAGTTCTGGGGACGGATTCTGCTGCTGATTGGAAGGGAAATCAACACCAACACCATCTTCTCATATTCTCCTTGATATAATGGACCATCAACATTCACAAATTTAATGTTTTGTTGACTCTTTACAAGCCATCCGTAAGTTCTGTTACTTGAAGTAGTTTGGAATAGTCAAAATAGTACTGCTAATAATATCAGTCTCAAAGGATCTTTGTGAAAATTAAATGAGAAAATATACCTAAGATCTCTAGTAGAAATGACTGCTACAGGCTAAGGGGCTGGTACGCTGGAGTGAGTCAGTTGGTGAAGAGTTAGTAGCATTCTTTTTTTTTTTTCTATACGAGAAGTTTTTTGTGAATTTGTGAGTGTGGGAAGTTCTACAGACATATCACTTTCAGATATCAAGGATCCATTCATTTATTGCCAGGTTTTAGATAATATGAAACTAAGAAGAAGGAAAAGGAGGAGGAAAAACAACTTTCTCCATGGTATCCTCTCTATTAGGCATGTATAATACAATCCATTTGTTTCAGAGTTTAGGATAGTGATAACATATAAGGACTGAAAAACTGGCCCAAATTTATTTAAGTCAATGGATTGAAAAGCTAAGAGTGTGCAGTAATGCTTCCACTCTAGAAAAATATGTGGCCTGTTCCAGGCGCATTGGGGAACCCAACAGTGCCCTCTATAGAAGTGGTCAAGGTGAGAATGTTTCCTTGAGTGTGCATGTACATTCTCTGCTGTAGGACTTGGTTAGACAGAGAAGATGTGAGATTTCTTATTGTAGAAATACATCCATTTCATCCTGTAAAGCTTTTCATACCAGGTGCCTTTTTTTTTTTTTTTTTTTTGTGACATGGCCTCTCATCATTTCAGAGGCCATGACCATAGCCTTGGATGATTCAGCTCATGACTCATAGAAGGATCATCTTTACAGATACCTTAGCATTTGCTTCAACAATTGAAGTTACAGTGTCAAATTTATAGGGCTAGAGTTATTTAAAAATTAGTAGTTAAATTTTATTCCTTCTCGGGCTTCCCTGGTGGCGCAGTGGTTGGGAGTCCGCCTGCCGGTGCAGGGGACGCGGGTTCGTGCCCCGGTCTGGGAAGATCCCACGTGCCGTGGAGTGGCTGGGCCCGTGAGCCATGGCTGCTGAGCCTGCGTGTCCGGAGCCTGTGCTCCACAACGGGAGAGGCCACGACAGTGAGAGGCCCCCATACCGCAAAAAACAAAAAACAAAAACAAACAAATTTTATTCCTTCTCTAATGTCACCTTTGGAAAGTGACAATTCACACACTTTCTCTTCCAGCATAGAACATGACTGTGCTTACTCCTCTGAATTTGGAAGAACAAATTTAGATAAAAAGCTTCAGATTATTCTTTCAGACCTTGGTGATCTTTCTATTCTACTTTCTCCTTCTTCCCTTTTACTGTTGTCTACAGTACTAGGATCTTCAGGGGTCAACACATATATAAGAATTTTGTAGAATTGATATATTATGATCAATTTTCAGCTTCAACATTTAATCTTCTATTGACATCTTCATCTTCCTAAAGTTTCTTTAGTAAAAATAGCTTTCTTATCGATCACCTATTTCTAAAGTTTCTTCAACCTTAATCTTTCCAGCTTTCTTAATGGAAACATGCTGGGCAGGAAATTTGCAATTAGGAGGGAAGTGGAAGGATGGTGTTCTAGCATTGGAAGTCGTATGCTACATGTTGGGGGATGTTAAATAGAGGAGGGGTGTTAAGTGCAGATTTAGCAGCCTATTAAGCCCTGGTACAGTGTGCTTCAAGCATCTATAAAAGAGGAAAAAATCTTAGGCCAGGCATACTTCCAAATTAATACTTTGGTACACATGGAAACAGAAAGCCCTTAGAAAGCCAAAGCCTGGTAACCCAGTTCTCAGGGGGCACTTAGATGTGGGGACAAGATACATACACATGGATGTATATAACGCAACAATGTACTCTTGTAGCAATTTGAATACAGTAGTCAAACTATTGCTGCATTGGAAAATACAGAACAGCCACATGGCATTAAAGGCATGGTAAAGATTACTACTTATCTTTGTAATCATTACAAAGGTTTGATTTTGCTCTTGTTTGGAAGTGAACCAGAAAGGTTATTTAGCCATTACTTTCCTTTCTTATAAATGCTTTAATTTCCTGCTGTTATTATTTATGGATATACCTTGACAAATCTGGCAACATGAAAATTTCTTCCTGGCTCAAGTCAAATTGTTCAAGAGAACAATTGAATTGCAGTTATAAGGGACCAAAGAGTGTTTGCCCAATTAAAGAGGCAGAGTTTAAATATTTCTAACCTTTCTGCTAATGCAGTAACAAAGGCCAAAATTGATAACACTTTTTGCATTTCAGTTTTTATAAAGATCTGCTTTTTTGTTTTGGGATTTTAAAATTATTGTTAGATTTGGAAGGGAGAGGGGATTTTAATAGCATTGATTTTGGAAACTCTTTTCTCAGTCGTAATTGACTTTTCCACAAGGTTAAGTTTTCCTTTGGCTCCAGGATACTCTGTTCACTCTCTGAAGTGGAATTGCTTGACTTTTCTTCCTTGAAAATCCCACCATCTACTGTGAATTAGTTACTCTGCATTCCAAGAACCTGATCTTAGAGGAACCCACAATCTTAGGGAAAAAATAAGGTTAATTTCCATGGATCTCTCATGAAATAAAATGTAATGGAATATCTAGATACCAGAGTAAAAACAACAACAACAACAACAACAACAAAACCCAGAAAAGAGTGCTAATTCTCTCCCAAGGGCCTCAGAGTCTCCTGCTCAATGCTGAGGCTGAATGGGACTTCCGTGCAGTTCTGTTGCCAACTTATTCTTGTTGATAGCCAATTCTCCATTTGACCTCAGTTCAGGGTGTTTGTCAGAATAGTATAGTAACATCTATGACATATTTACCTGGTTCTGCTGTTCACTGTCCATGTGGTGTTTTAACTGCAGCCAAAATAATGCTATAATAATCAATATGAGAAGTGTTACTAGTAATAGTAGACAGGCCAATAGATTGTGAATGAAAATGTAGCAGAGTATTTATGATTTTGTTTACCAGTTATTGTTGTAGAGAGAATTGTATTTCTCTTTTATAGTTCAGAAGCACCAGCAAGAATGATGCTTACCTATAAATCTAAAAGCTTGGATTTGGTGAGACCATTTTCTTCTTGCCCTTTTGTCAGGTGAAATTAAAACCACTCAGCCTGCATTCAAGGGATGTTTCTCGGATGGTAAAACATTGAAAGAAGGAATGCACTTACAAAAATCTAATAAAGACAGGGAATATTTTATTCCATTCATGATAGTGTGGCCTAGAGATTGGCATATTAACAAATGTGGGATGAAATGGCTTAGAGATGCAGTGTATTTATATGGTGATGAAAACAAAACAAAACAAAAACCTAAAAACTAAATAAAAATTGGGAAAAGATATTGGTGCAGTTAAGCACCATGTTTTAAATTCAGTATTTGGCATTAAATGGACACAGCTACTTTAGAATGCACACCATTTAGCTTTGAATTGTTAATTGTGTTAGTTAACCACTCCGCACCAGTAAGATAGTTCTTGAAAGTCCTATGTCTCTATAATGCTGGGCCCAGAGTTGGCAGTAAGACAGTACATGATAAGATAAGGGAACATGTCCTAGTTTTAAGTATGTTGGTTTGGTGAGTAAAAAGTGGATGACCATCACACATAACTTTTTTTTTTTCAAAAATAATTTGTTATGTGCTAGCTATATTTTAGGGTCTGTCCTAGACACTGGAACTGTAAAGATGCCTCATTAATACAGGCTTTTAATTGTGACAACAGTTGTACTAACAATTATGCTATAATGTCTTAGGTAATGTGTCTTCAGTAGTGTGTTACATTTTATATATATACATATGTTTGTAATATATAGGCCATATATATATATGACATAGTTAAAACCATTTAATTATGCCTGAGAGTAATCTTCATAATGGAGATAATGCTTCAAGAGAATTTGGAGGATCAACATGAAATCATGTTCTAAGTGGAGACAGGGAGAACATATGGAAATAAACGGAGATGTTTGTATTCAGTGGTGGCATGTGAAGTGGTATGAGAGGAGCACAGGAAATAAGGAAGTTAAATAACATTTAAAAGCTAATCTCTAAGAAGGATGTTACATAATGATTAAAGGATCAATCCAAGAAGAATATGTAACAATTATAAATGTATATGCAGGCAACATAGGACCACCTGAATACATAAAGCAAACATTAACAGACATAAAGGGAGAAATTGACAGTAACACAATAATAGTAAGGGACTGTAACATCCCAATTACATCAATGGACAGATCATCCAGACAGAAAATCAGTAAGGAAACACAGGCCTTAAATAACACATTAGACCAATGGACTTAATAGTTATTAATAGATATATACAGCATGCAATCCAAAAGCAGCAGAATAAACATTCTTTTCAAGTGCACGTGGAGCACTTTCCAGGATAGATCACCTGCTAGGCTATAAAACACGTCTCATTAAATTAAAGAACATTGAAAGCATATCAAGCATCTTTTCTGACTGCAAAGCTATGACTCTATAAATCACCTACAAGAAAAAAAAATTCAAAAAAACATAAACACATGGAAGCTAAACAATATGCTACTAAACAGCCACTGAAGAAATAAAAGAAGAAATAAAAAATACCTGGAAACAAATGAAAATAAACAAACAAAAACCCAGTGACCCAAAATCTATGGGACACAGCAAAAGCAGTTCTTAGAGGGAAATTTTGGCAATACAAGCCTACCTTGGGAAATAAAAATCTCAAATGAACAACCTAACCTTATACCTAAAAGAACTAGAAAAAGAAGGAAAAACAAAACCCAAAGTTAGTAGCAGGAAAGAAATTATAAATATCAGAACAGAAATAAATGAAATAGAGGCTTAAAAAAAACCAATATAAAGACAAATGAAACTAAGAGCTGGTTCTTTGAAAAGATAAACAAAATTGATAAACCCTTATACAGCTTCATCAAGTCAAAAAAGGAGATGACCCAAATCAATAAATCAAAAAGGAAAAAGCAAAAAATGAGACTGACACCACAGGAATACAAAAGATCATAAGTGATTACTCTGAACAACTATGTCAATAAAATAGACAACCTAGAAGAAGTGGACAAATCCCTAGAAATGTACAGTCCCCCAAGACTGAACCAGGAAGAAATAGAAAATATGAACAGATGAATTAACAGTAATGAAATTGAATCAGTAATTTTAAAAAATCCCTACAAACAAAAGTCCAGGACCAGATGGCTTCACAGGTATATTCTGCCAAATACTTAGAGAAGAGTTAACACTCATCCTTCTCAAAATACTCTAAAAAATTCAGAAGGAAGTAATGCGTCTGAACTCATTCTGTGAGACCAACATCACCCTGATGCCAAAACCAAAGACACTACAAAAAAAAAAATTATGGGCCAGTATACTGATGAACATAGATGCACATATCCTCAACAAAATTTTAGCAGTTCGAATTCAACAATACATTAACCACATTTGTGGTTCAATATCCACAAATCAATTACTATGATAAACTACATTAATAGTTCAAAGAATAAAAATCTTGATTATCTCAATAGATGCAGAAGAAGCTTTTGAAAAAATTCAGCATCCATTTATGATAAAAATTCTCCACAAAGTAGATACAGAAGGAACATAATAACGGCTATATATGATAAGCCCACAGCTAACATCATGCTCAGTGGTATGAAAGCATTTCATCTAAGATCAGGAACAAGACAAAGATGCCCACTCTCAACAGTTTTATTCAACATAATATTTGAAGTCCTAGCCACAGCAATCAGATAAGAAAAAGAAATAAAAGGAATCCAAATTGGAAAGGAAGAAGTAAACCTATAACTGTTTGCAGTTGATGTGATATTATACATAGAAAATCCTAAGGATAACTTAAAAAAAATCTCTGGAGTTCATCAATGAGTTCAGTAAATTTGTAGCATTCAAAATTAATATACAGAAATCTGTTGCATTTCTATACCCTAACAACAAACTATTGGAAAGAGAAATTAACCAAATAACCCCATTTACGATCACATCAAAAATAATAAAATACCTAGGAATAAACCTAACTAAGGAGGTAAAAGAACTGTACTTGCAAAATTATAAGACACTAATAAAAGAAACTGAAGACAACACAAACATATGGAAAGATGCTCTGTGCTCATGGATTGGAATAATTAATATTGTTGAAATGACCATACTACTCAGTGCAATCCCTATTAAAATACTAGTGGCATTTTTCACAGAGGTAGAACAAATAATTTTAAAATGTAGGGCCTCCCTGGTGACGCAAGTGGTTGAGAGTCCGCCTGCCGATGCAGGGGATACGGGTTCGTGCCCCGGTCTGGGAGGATCCCATATGCTGCGGAGCGGCTGGGCCCGTGAGCCATGGCCGCTGAGCCTGCGCGTCCGGAGCCTGCGCGTCCGGAGCCTGTGCTCCGCAACGGGGGAGGCCACAACAGTGAGAGGCCCGCATACCGCAAAAAAAAAAAAAAAAAAAAAAAAAAATGTATATGGAAGCACAAAAGAATAGCCAAATAATCTTAAGAAAGAAAAACAGAACTGGAGATATCACAGTCCCTGAATTCAGACTACAAAGATACAGTCATCAAAACGTAGTATTGGCACAGAAACTGACACATAGATCAATGGAACAGAATTGAGAGTCCAGAAGTAAACCCACACACTTATGGTAAATTAATCTACAACAAAGGAGGCAAGAATATACATTGGAGAAAGGTCAATATCTTCAACAAGTGGTGCTGGGAAAACTGGACAGCTATATATAAAAGAATGAAATTAGAACATTCTCTAGCACCATATTCAAAAATAAACTCAAAAGGAATTAAAGACCTAAATGAAAGACTGGAAACCATAAAACTCTTAGAAAAAAATATAGACAGAACACTCTTTGACATAAATCATAGCAATATTTTTTGGAGGTCTGTCTTCTAAGGCAAAAAATTAAAAAAACAAACAAATGGGATCTAATTAAACTTAAAAGCTTTTGCACAGCAAAGGAAACCATCAATGAAATAAAAAGACAGTGTACTGAATGGGAGAAAATATCTGCAAATGATGTGACCAGTAAGGGGTTAATACCCAAAATATACAAACAGCTCATAAAACACAGTATCAAAAAAACAAACAACCCAGTTGAAAAGGCAGAAGATCTGAATAGACTTTTTTCAAAGAAGACATACAGATGGCCAACAGGCACATGGAAAGATGCTCAACATCATTAATCATCAGAGAAATGCAAATCAAAACCACAATGAGATATCACCTCATACCTGTCAGAATGAACATAGTCAAAAAGACCACAAATGACAAATATTGACTAGGATGTAGAGAAAAGGGGACCCTCGTACACTCTTGGTGGGAATGTAAATTGGTGCAACCTCCGTGGAAAACAGTATTGAGGTTTCTCAAAAAAATAAAAATAGAACTACCATATGATCCAACAGTTTCACTCCTGGGTATATATCTGAAGAAAACAAAAACACTAATTCGAAAACATACATGTGCTCCAATGTTCATAGTGCATTATTTATAATAGTCAATGTATGGAAGCAACCAAAACATCCATCAATTACATGAGTGGATAAAGAAGATGTGGTATATACATATATACAATGGAATACTATTCAGCCATAAAAAAGAACAAAATTTTTCTATTTGCAACAACATGGATGGATTTGGAGGGTATTATGCTTAGTGAAATAAGTCAGACAGAGAAAGACAAATACTGCATGATGTTATATGTGGAATGTAAACTATAAAACAAATGGATGAATATAACAAAACATAAACAGACTCACAGATACAGAGAACAAACTAGTGTTTAACAGTGGGGAGAGAGTAAGGGGGAGGGGCAATATAGGGGTAAAGGATTAAAAAGTACAAATGTCAGTGTGCTAAGAGAATTCTCGTGAATGGTCATGTCCTATTTGCAAACTTATTTTGCAAAAACATATGCAAGAACTTCTTGAGATATGAAATAAACTAATTTACCTTATGAACAGATGAACAGATTTCTTAAGGGGCTATTGAAGGAGGTATTCCACCATCATTTGAGGGTCTAGAAATGTCCTTTACCTGTCTTTAGAAATTGGTTTAAAAGTCAATAAGCTCACTTGGGTGTGAGAATAGTGTCAGGAAAATAATATGCTTAGAAATTCCCTTAGCGTCAACCCTTAGAGGAGAAATGAGACTGCTTCAGTGGGGTTACAGGATTTTCTCTTGTTTTATAGTAACAGAGAATCACAGATAACTGGATGAAGTAATCTTTGCTAATTAATAGCAGGATATTGGATGGCAGTTCACATGAGACCAAGAGATAGAAGACTATTGGCCTGTAATATTTCAACCTTGGAAACATACTCAATTATTAGGAATATATAGAGTATATACGAATATAATTCAAATATTCTCTCCAAAAGTGTGAAAGCTGATAAAAGTTTAAAAGGAAAGGAACATTAAATACTTAGAGGGAATTAGGTCACCTGGTATCTAAATTGGGATTAGTTTCTAGTGGTTCTGTTTTATTGCATTTGTATCTCAGTTTAGTGATTTTTTAAATCAAGTGTAACAGTCTTATCTTAGTATGATATAGCAAATGTTTACTGAATTACTGTACTTAGTGAAAATATTGAAGAGTGCCTACTTTAAGCATTCATTAGATTATCAGCCTGTTCTTGACATTAAAAATTTTTTTAAATTTATCTCAGGGTTTAATTCACATGATTGAAATAAGAGCGGGAGAGAACTTCCCTTGACAAATGATAGATGCAGGATATTTGAGGAGAAAGTCTACCATTGAATAGAAGTTACTCCTTGGGGGGAAGAATAAACTTGTGGAAAAATGGGTCTTTTTTACAACATGTGAGCCCTGCTTAATTTGATCTAAAAAGGAAGAACACTTGTTCTTTTTTGTTTAATATGTTATATATTTATTCAGAATTAGCACAACGGAATTGATAATTCAGTACAGTGTACTACTGAAACCAGAGTATGTGGCATCACAGAGGAGGCAGATCGTCAAGAACCTAGAACTAGATGTGAGTTTGGATTTTTCCAGTGGTTTTACCAGTAATAGTTTAGCTTTTCTAATCTTAAAATTGCACTAAGACCATACTCCTGTAACAGCACATCACTTTTACCTGATACCTGGCCATTCTGATTGTCTTTGTTACTCATTAAGCTGTAAAGCCCTTGAAAGACATGCTGGGGTCCTTCTTTATATTTCCAAGTGCCAGCATCTATCATGTAAAGGGAAAATTTTTAATGCTATGGAATTCAAAATGGAAATCTCTTCAAGTGAGAGTGAAATACTGAGTTTTGTTATTTTTATTTATTTTTTTGCTTTTTGGGTAACACAGAGGAAGAAATTGTTTTACTGTTGACAAAACCAAAATGATCTCCTATGTGGAGATCAGCATTCCATGCCAAGGCCAGGTGTTCCAGACGCCCTGGAATGAAATCATATTAAATAGAAGATATGAGGGTCATGAAGTGATGGAAATGGTCCATCACTTGCAGAAAGATTGAGGAGGAAGGTAAAGGAGAGAAAACAAAGACAGTCACTGGGCCAGCTTGGACTGAAACTGTGGTTTTACCCAGTGGTCTTGGCTCAATACACTAGGTAGTTGATTTTTGAATATTTTTTAGAGTTAAATATTGCCCCCTTTGTTGTTCCCCAGAGAAAAGAGATCATGGAAACCACAAATGATTTCAAATTATTTGTATCTATCAGTTTTTGATCTTTAACAGTCTAGGAGGGGAGATGAGACAAACAAATAACTACAGAAATAAGTGCCTTAAGAGAAAATAAGAATTTTAAGGAAGGGGAGGCTAAACCAGTGAGATGTGAGGGCGATAGGGTATGTTTGTTAAGAAGAAAGCTTTTACATGGGCCTTAGCAGAAGGGCATGCTTTAGACAGGGGTTCATATGAAGGGGACGGAATCCCAGGTGAAGCAAACCATGTGAGTAAAGACACAGAAGTGGAAAGTCATAGAACATATTTAGAGTAAAACCAGTAATCAAGTTGGACATGGATATGGAATGGATGAAGGTAAGGGCCATGGCTTTAGGGTAGAGACAGAACTCTAGGCTGTGGTCTTTGGCCTTATAATGGTCATGAGATACTAGAACTTGAAGTATTATCCTCTCTATCCCTGTGCGACACTCTGAGCTCCAACAATACTAAACTTTTTTTTTTTTTTTTAACATTCTAGACCTTTGGAGCTAGTCTCTGTCTGACCACTGACCATGATCCTAAGGTTTCCCTCATTCCCCTTCACCCTCATGAACTTCTCCATAGCTCTGACCTATCACCTGGATAACCTCTACTTCTTAGAAATTGTTTCCTCTGGGAATCCTTTGAGATGACATAGGCTTTCTGCTCCCCAGTCACGTTATTTCACTGCATTGTAATTGCACTGCTTGTGTGCACTGTTAACCAGGCTACTGTGCAAGGTCTGTGACGTTGGGGACCTCATCTGTGTTGTTCACTGTTATTTTCCCAGCATTTAGCACAGTATCTGGTAAATAAAAGATGCTTGAACTGAATTCAAGCTTTGCCCCTTCTCATGTTTCTTTTACCACCTTTGTCTTTCTTTCTCTTGGCCAATGCTCTACAAGGACGTGGTTCTCAGTCCATTTTCAGACTTGGATAAAACAGCATATTGTAGTGCCTGGGATCTGGCTTCCTGAGTAGCAGCTGAGGGGCCAGTAGTTCAACCTGGGAGATACAACCTGAAAGGGTAGGAGACTTAGCTCCTTGAGGAGTGAAATGTCACTCAAGGGAAACGTGATTTAGGAGGGAGCCAGGCTATTCCCAGTGCACCTGTATATTATTCCAATATCTTCTTTTTAATCCTTCCAGAGAAATCCGGTTTTCCAAATACACAAATCTGGCCTATATACCTTTGTGTTTTATTGTATTGGGTTGGCCAAAAAGTTCGTTCAGGTTTTTCATACCATCTTATGCAAAAACCCGAATGAACTTTTTGGCCAACCCAGTAAAATGGTAGCCAGCAAAACACATTGCATAGCATTGCTTCATATTTTCCTTGCTTTACTCCTGGTGTTTTTTCCCCTGTCACTGCCTCCTTGCCTTGCAACTTGCAAAGAAAGTGGGGTTTTTTGCGCTGTGCCCTGTGGCATGTGGAGTCTTAGTTCCCCGACCAGGGATTGAACCCATGCACCCTGCAGTGGAAGCACCTAGTCCTATCCACTGGACTGCCAGGAAGTTCCCAGATAAAATATTAACACCTTAATTCTCATCATAAGCTCTACTTTCTAGAGGGCTCAGCGACACAAAACTCAATGAGTATGTATTGAAAGAAAGAATGAGAGATGCTATTTTTAAGGATTTATTATAATAATCTAGATGAGACATAGTATGAGCCTGAAAGATGGTGGCAGCTGTAAAAGCTCTTCTTTTTTCTCTTTCATTTTCCTTCTCTTTTTTTCCTCTCTCACCCTCATTTTCCTTCCTCTTCTTTTATGTATCATCCAATTTTCTTTTTTCATTTCTTCCTGTTCCTCATCCTTTCCCTCTTCTTTTCATCTGGCATAAAGCCATGGCTCACGGGCCCAGCCGCTCTGTGGTATGTGGGATCTTCCCGGACCGGGGCACGAACCTGTGTCCCCTGCATTGGCAGGAGGACTCTCAACCACTGTGCCACCAGGGAAGCCCTCAGTAGGTATTTCTTGAACAAATGAAAACAAACCCCTGCATCTAGTCTTACCATTCAGTTTCAGGCTTTTCTTTTCACAGTGGAACAGCTCTTCTCTTCTTTGCGATCATTCACATACACCTGCACTTCATTAACGAACAGTTAAGTTCTTTTCAGAGTCGAAGATTGCATTTGGAAAAAATCTGCTGAGACTAGTGCATTTACAATCTTTAGTTGGGTGTCTCACTAAACTTCATTTTGTCAGCTGGATTAGATTTTTCTTGAACACCAGGCCAAGAGGTAATTAGGTTCCTCTTGGCAGTGCAATTTCTGAAACAAAGTTATCCCTTCCGAATCTATTTGTCCAGCCTTGTTGAATATGTGAATGCAAGTAGGACATAGAAGAAATATCCACTTATTGTCCAGCTCTTCCTGCAGGAAAGTTTCACAACTTTCTCACCAATTTATTTTAGTCATTAGCATTTTTCCATGCTCTAGTTTGAACTTCACACCAGGTTCTCTCCTCAAGAGGGAAGAGTCATTTAGTAAGATCTCTGTGTGTCTAAGAATGGTTAAATTACTCTTTGTGTTTTCTGGCCATTTTCTCAATAATGGAGAGAAGAATCAACTTCCATGTCAAGGAAATTCCCTGGTGGAGCAGTAGTTAAGAATTTGCCTGCCAGTGCAGGGGACACAGATTCAATCCCTGGTCTGGGAAGATCCTACATGCCGCGGAGCAACTAAGTCCAGACACCACAACTACTGAGCCCTCAAGCCACAACTACTGAAGCCCGTGTGCCTGGAGTCGTGCTCCACAACAAGAGAAGCCAGTTCAATGAGAAGCCTGTGCACCGCAACAAAGAGTAGGCCCTGCTCGCCGCAACTAGAGAGAGCCTGTGCGCAGCAACAAAGACCCAACGCAGCCATAAATAAATAAATAGATAGATAGATAGATAGATAGATAAATAAAAGACCCTTTGCTTTAAAAAAAAATTTCCATGTCAAGAGAAAAGCTGAAAAAACAGCTGAATTGTGATACCCCTTCTAATTTTAAGATTCTCTGTGTCTCCATGTGGAATATAATTGTAGTTCATTTTATTCTTTCAAGGTCTGCTTTTCTAAGACTTTGATTTTATTTCAATAAACTGTTGATGAAATGTACCTGAGTTGTCCCAGTTCTTTTAGGCTCAAAGCTCAGTACTGAACCCAGATATTTCTTTTTGAATAAGCTATAGCATTTTAAATGCAGTGTTCCCACATTGTACTTTTTATTGTCCTGCCCAACCCCATATCAGATTCTTTCCCAGGGTTCCAAACTTCAGGATATTGTCTCTCCTGATGCCAAATGTTCATGCTAAAAACCTGGGCAATATCCTTGGCATTTCACTGTCATTCACCTCTTTGCCCACACTTAGTCTGTCACCAAATTTTGTTCTGTTATCGAACCAAAACTTGGATCCACTCGCCCACATGTGGTAAAGCCAATCTACTGATGCTGGGTTGTGGTGAAGGAAAGTGCAGCATTTATTATAAGGCGCTGTACAGGGTATCTGGGACAGCTAGCGCTCAAAAAGTCTGAACTCCCCTATGGCTTTCAGCAAAGCTTTTTTTTTTTTTTTTTACATCTTTATTGGAGTATAATTGCTTCACAGTGGTGTGTTAGTTTCTGCTTTATAACAAAGTGAATCATTTATACATATACATAAGTTCCCATATCTCTTCCCTCTTGCGTCTCCCTCCCTCCCACCCTCCCTATCCCGCCCCTCTAGGTGGTCACAAACCACTGAGCTGATCTCCCTGTGCTATGTGGCTGCTTCCCACTAGCTATCTATTTTACGTTTGGTAGTGTATATATGTCCATGCCTCTCTCTCGCTTTCAGCAAAGCATTTTTAAAGACAAGGTGAGTGAGGGGAGTCCCAGGGCATGTGATCAGCTTGTGCATAATTCTCCAATTGGTTGATGGCGAGGTAACAGGGCAGTGACACAGGGGTTAATGGTATCAATCCTCAGGTGTCAGTAGGTCGGGGACTATGTGCTCATGGTCATCAAGTAGTTAATTTCTTCCATTCGGTGGGGTTTTAGCATCTGTAAAGCAGCTCAGGAGACATGCATCAGATACTGTTATCTAGGTACTCCACAGAGGAGCTAAAGCAGAGGATAATGGGGACAGGACTGTTCTGGGAAGCCCCACAGGGTCCTGCTTGGTTACAACTCTACTATTTTTTTGTTGTTGTTGTTTATTCTATTTATTTCTATCTCCCTTCTAGCATTATTTCTCATTTGAACTACTGTAATAGTTTCCTGACTTATTTCCCTCCTTCTACTCTTACCCCCATATAAATAGAGTGGGGCATATTTAATGTGGTTTAGCACATGGTCTCTGCAGAAACACTACCTCTGTCCACATTCTCACTCTGTCACTTACAAGCTGTGTGGGGGTGATGATCATTCCTAGCTCATAGAGTACCTTGAAAACTAAATGAACACACACCCTTACACATCACTTAGAATAGAGCCTTATACAATAAGCACTGAATAACTATGAGCTATTATTATTTTCCTTTTCCACACTCCAGCTGAAGCAACTTTACAAGAAAGCTTATCTGAGTCTATTGCTCCCATGCAAAATGACTTCAGTGACCCCATCTGAATTAAAACTTCATAACATCTCTCACATAGCGATGTATGATCTGGCCCTGGCAAACCTCTCCAGCCTCAACACCCTCCCTTCCACTCCTTCTTTTGCAGCCACATGGTGTGGCATTGAGCAAGTTAGTTGACCTTTCTGTGCTTGAGTTTCCATCTTGCGGCTAGATGCTAGCATCACGTGGCCACCTAGGCAGCAAAGAACAGGAGAATCATGGACCCAGATCTTAAACATCTTGATTCAGAGCTGATACTCTTGCACAGTACATTTAAGAGACTAGTCATTGTGTCCCTGTTTCAATGAAGAAGAGTGAGGGAAGGGGGAATCCCCTGGCTAAGCAGCCATTTCCTAGCAATGGCTGTACACTTTGGAAGAGAAACACAGATCTTTGAGGGGCAGCTCGCTGTCTCTGCCACAGGTATTCTTTTCTATTAATTAATTACCCCTGTATTAATTTCCTATTGATGCTGTAATAAACTTAATGACTTAAGACAACACAAATTGATGATCTAACAGTTCTGGAGGTCGGAAGTGTGAAATGGGTCTCACTGGGCTAAAATCAAGATGTGAGCAGAGCTGTCTTCCTTCTGGAGACTCTAAGGGACAATCCATACCTCACTTTTCCCAGCTTCAGGATGACCCCCTTATTTCTTGGCTCATGACTCCTTCCTCTGTCTTCAGAGCTACTTGGCAACATCTTCAGATGTCTTTCTATGACCCTTATTCCTCCCTCATCCACTTATAAGGATTCTTGTGATCACATTGGTCCCACCTGGATAATCTAGAATAATCTCTCCATCTCAAAGTCAGTTGATGAGGAATCTCAATTCTACACCAACTTAATTCCCCTTTGCCATGTAACATAATGTATCACAGGTCGTAGGGAGTAAGATTTAGACATTATTCTGCCTACTCAAACCCTTTCTCTACTGAGAAATACTTGTGGTTTACTAAAATTAAACGAGAGGGTGGTCCTTGTGAATATATGGGTATGTAGTATGATGTTAGGGGGGACAGAGGTCCAATTAGCTTATAATTAAGAATTTAGGTGCTGAAGTTGGGATTGCCATGTTTGAGCACCAGCTCCCCTGTTTCCTACCGATATAATGTTGGACAGGTCACATAGCCTCTCTAAGCCTTCAGGCTTCTCCTCTGTAAGATGGAGATAACACAGGACTTCCCTGGTGGTCCGGTGGTTAAGACTCTGTGCTTCCAGTGCAGGGGGTGAGGGTTCGATCCCTGGTCAGGAAACCAAGACCCCACGTGCCGTGCGGCGCAGCTAAAAATAAATACATAAATAAAAATAAAATAAAATGGAGATGACAGTGGAGTTGTCAGGAGAAAATGAGATGATCCATATTTAAAGGAGAAAAAAATCATAGCCCAGTACCTGATATATACTGAGCACTCAATGAGTACAAAGTGTTATTTGTTCTTTTTCAGACAGTAAAAGCTTTGCTTTCTTGTGTATTCGCACATTTATCGGGGCCCTGCCGTTGGTGACACAGTGTATCAAATATTAGAGATGGAGGGATGCACAAATCAACCTTGACTATCAGGAGGTCAAAGCCAATTTGGAGAAACATAAAAATGAATTATGCGGCCTCCCTGGTGGCACAGTGGTTGAGAGTCCGCCTGCCGATTCAGGGGACACGGGTTCGTGCCCCGGTCCAGGAGGATCCTGCGTGCCGCGGAGCGGCTGGGCCCGTGAGCCATGGCCGCTGAGCCTGCGCGTCCGGAGCCTGTGCTCCACACAACCGGAGAGGCCACAGCAGTGAGAGGCCTGCGTACCGCAAAAAAAAAAAAAAAAAAAAAAGAATTATGTAGGTATAATATAAAGAATATTATATTCCAGGTGTGTAAAAAGTATTTTTCAAATGCAAAATTAAAAAGCAAGCAACCCAGAAGAGGAAAGGAGTAAGTCTTTTAAAGTTTCTATTAAAATGCAAATAGTTCAGCTTTTTCATCTGTAGAATGAGGAAATTAGAATATGATCCAATAGCAAAGTTTCTTTCGCTAATAAGATTATGTGATCAGTTCTCTCTGGAAAGGGTGTGACTCAGGCACTGGCCAGATACTTCACTGCCCTGCATCTGATACTTCACTGCCCTGCATCTGGTATGATGTGGATAGGAAAGGTCACTCCTGAAGCTCCGTGTCAGTTAATATCTTCTTGAGATTAGTCAGTCACCAATAACATGGCACTAATCTGTGAGTTCTCTACGAGTGCCTTCAGAATCGACTGCTAACAGATTTCGTACTTCCCTAGAAATTGGGAGTTGGGTATGTAAACATCCCATTCAGAGAATCCCAGTTGACTGGATGAAGTCCACAGACCATGACTTAAGCATTCTGTTGCAACAGTTTGGCACAGAAAAATCAGTAGATGTGCGAATTTTGGAATGGTATAATAAATAGAACATATAACAAAAGTTTTGACTTTTTCAAAATGTTCCCCAGGGCTGTTCAGTTACTTAATTGAAATGACCAGTCATAAAATGACTCTCCAGGATTTCTTATTATGTAAACAGGGAATTGAAAGACAAACAGTTCTAAAGAAATTGTGCAAAGTCATTGTAGCAAGAGCTATTAGTAAACTCAAATGTGAATAGCTGACACACATCTCAAGAAGAGTAAAGGGTCTCAGATATTATTCTACTTGCCAGAAAACAAGTTTGCCTGCAATCTTTTCATAGATACTGACAGAAGACATTAGACCCCTTGGTCAGAGACAAAGAGCATTTGTTACTCACAGCCATGTCAGTTGCCAGAATGTCATAATTGGTACTGGTTTCTGGAGCCCCAGTTCCCATAGTGCAACACACAGGGGCCTGTGATGCCTGCATGCATAGTGAGTTGTGTAAGGGGAGAGAGACATTGAGCCTTAGAGAGCCCAGTCCTTCATAATGAGCTGGAAGCAAACCTGTACAACCTTTGCCCTGGAGTGTGACTTTATCCTTCTCTTCCAAGGCTGTTCTCTCTATAAACATGCTTTAAAATATAGTCTGGAAAAAAATCTGTCATTATCTCTGATCATAAGATATGCAGAAATATGACAGATCCATGGAGAAACTGTCCCTACAAAACAACAACACACATGCATACACATTGGTTAATATATCCCTTAAAACGAAAAATGTAACAAATTGTATATAGTGAGTGATCTGCTGGTTTTCCGAATATAATCAAGACCTAGTATCTTCACTATATGAAACCATAGAATGCCGCATGTCTCCAAAATCTTTGATTGGCTAAAAGCAACCTCATTTTACAGTATCCTATCTTGTGGTGTTAGTTCATAAAAGGCAATTATTACAGTAAAAAACACACACAATCAACAGATACTTCTATTTAGAAAATGTCCTCTCTATTTTGAAAATTACAGCATCCAGACTTCTGGGAAATGTGTTCTATTTCCCTGAATCAAACAGAAACTGTAAAAGTATTGGGCTATTGATGTGCACCTTTATCCAGCAAGCTCTAAGAAGAATTTATTAAGGGTAGAGAAACAAATATGTAACAGATTGGCTTCTCCTGCAGAAGTTTTTGAGATGTGAAATTTTAAATGATTCTGCCAAATTGTTGGTTGGTAGAGCTAATATTTTGGAAATTCTACTCCAGACAACGAAAGGTTTGTATGTATAACTTGCCACCTATTAATCTCAAGGTAGCAAACTTTAAAAAAAATAGAAGATTTTATTGTGGGCATTTTCAGATGTACATGAAATTGAAATAATAGTTATTACACTTCGAAAAAATGGAATCATGTGGAAAGAAATACTGAACTGAGAATGAAGTAAATAGAATTCTAATCCCGTCTGTACCACTGATGATGATACTTAGCCTCAATTCTGGCTTCAATTTATCCTTTTATAAATTAAAGATGATAGAATGTATTCATTCTCACCTCATAGGTATATTAAATACTAGTGGGAAATACAAATGAAAAAAATTAGTTACATTCTGAAGAAAATTTGTTTATATGTAATTATCTTTTTCTAGTTACCTGTATAGTCTCCTTTCCCTGAAATAGAATTGATTGGAGACACTACAGTTACATCATTTCCCCAAAATTCTACACCTGCAATTTTCTTTTTTCTAGTTAGGATATACTATGAAATTGGTGAGACTCATTTCGTATTCTTTAGACCAGATAAAGCTTGAAAACCACATCTATCATTTTTAAGACTGATAACTTCATTTAAATAAACTATGTAGTTAGTTGTTGATTTAAGAGTACTTTTCCACATTTATATGTTTAGGCTATGAGAAACTATTATTTGAAGCAAGAGTTAAAGAAATGGAATCTTGGAACTAATTGAGAGGAAAATTAGGTAACATTTAAGCAGTAATTATCAACAAACCTGATGATATGAATGGCCTATGGTACTTGTCAAATGTATATGTTTCTCAGCTCCTCCCCTGACATTCTGCTTCAGTGGGTCTAGAAATTTGTAAATTTTTCAAGTGATAAAACAGGTGATTCTTTTTTTTTTTTTTTTTGCGGTACGCGGGCCTCTCACTGTTGTGGCCTCTCCCGTTGCGGGGCACAGGCTCCGGACGCGCAGGCTCAGCGGCCATGGCTCACAGGCCCAGCTGCTCCACGGCATGTGGGATCTTCCCGGACTGGGGCACAAACCCGTGCCCCCTGCATCGGCTGGCGGACTCTCAACCACTGTGCCACCAGGGAAGCCCAAACAGGTGATTCTTATACAAGAGGAAGGTTAGGGAACATTGACACAATTTAATATTTTTATCCTAAATATGCAAATTGAGACCTGCAGTAGTTGAACTTGCCTCATCCTCAGCATTGGTTCGTTGTAGACCTAAGGGTAAGCCCAGTGTCTTAGACTTCTATTCATTGCCTACTTTTTTCACCTATTACCCTGGCCTAAAAGTTAATGTGCTTACAAAATATGCACCATCTATACTAACTTACACTGATTTTTTTCTTCACACTCACTAGTCTAATACTTTCTTTCCAGCTAAATTTGGCAACTATTCAAGTTCTGGGGTCTGGAAAGCAGCCCCAGGAATTACAGAGCTCCTGTAAGAACTTGTTCCAATGATAACTTTAGATGTCGAGGCTCAGTGTGGAGTTTGCAGCTTTAGCATCAAAGCTTTGAATGATTTGCTAACTCTAATTGTTTTTTAGCTAGGATTTTATGGGTTTCTGTTTCCTGGTTATTCTTACATCTTATAGAAGCTACGTGGCTTTTCTTTATGACCCTGCAGAAAACTTCTATTGTGATAATACTGTGTCAAAAATCCTTGAAAATCTGTAACCTGTTATAAAGATGAAGATGATTATCTTTGTACTCAGTTTCCAAATGGCTCAAGGTAGACTTAAAGCTTAAAAGACATGGTGGCTATATAACAGGCATCAGTCTATGAATCTTAATTTAGTAAGACTTTCTCTGGCTTTCTCTTTTTTTCTTTGTAGGGGGGGAAACCTTATACAGTATAATTTAGACCCTGTTGTCACAGTAAATGTGTTTTTTTCTTCTTTTTATGTCAGAAAGAAGGCTTCTTAAAGGAGCTTTATTCTCTTTTTCTTCCCGTCCTATTTTGAACATTATATAATACTTTTAAACTCAGCTTTCCACGGCAGTTTCCTCATTCCATTTATAATTACAAGCATTTTTTACCTATCTGTTGACCATTTTTATCATGGGGTGGGGAAGTTATGAAATAGATCTGTTTCTGAGTGCCTCATGATCATTTCCAAATGAGAATATGGGTGAGCATTTTGGGGAAAATGTAGGACTTGAAAGAAATTTTTATTCAAGTGTACTTGATATTTGATGTTAGAGGACATACCAGAATATGTTTTGATGTTTTTCCAGAGGATTGTTGAGGCCGGGGCGGGGGCGGGGCAGGGGAGAAAAGGAGTTCCTTCATAACTCAAGTAAGAGCCACCTTGGGAGGGGGTAGCATTGGAGAGATAGAGGAGAGAGCAAGGGGCTGGGGGATGGAACTGACAGGTGGGTGAGGCCCATAACTAATTGTGGATATGGGCAAGTGAGGTTGATTTCAAGCGCCTGGATGAGACAGTCACTGAAAAGACACGTTGCACGGCTAATTCCTTCACATATTTTAACAGTATATGTAGCCTTACCCTACTTGCTCAGAGGGTTGCCCTGTATCATCATTTATGATCTCCATAATTACTGGTCTCCCCACTCCTACCTCAAACCCACCTCCGTTTTCAGAGAAGCCATGTACACATCTGTCCTTGGAAATGTTTCCTTTTAATTGGAGAGTATTGGAATAGACCAGGAGACTTTATTACTTGTGTTCATGTAACATAGTAGCAATACATTTATTAACTGCCTAATATTAAGTGACTGTCTCTCAGCTCTAGACTAACCCTTCTCTCTCTCTTTTTTTTTTTTTTTGCCGTATGCGGGCCTCTCACTGTTGTGGCCTCTCCCGTTGCGGAGCACAGGCTCCGGATGCGCCGGCTCAGCAGCCATGGCGCACGGGCCCAGCCGCTCCACGGCATGTGGGATCTTCCCGGACCGGGGCACGAACCCGTGTCCCCTGCATTGGCAGGTGGACTCTCAACCACTGTGCCACCAGGGAAGCCCCCTTCTCTCTTTATGTAGGTGAAGGCTAGAAGTCGAAGTATAACCTTAGCAGTGTGGTAGTGACCATTCCTGTTATCTTTACTGAGATAGTGGAATCATAGTGTTTGCAGTTTGAAAGGGGCTGGATTGATTGTCTGGTGCACACCTTTCTCTGACATGGTGATTTCCTTTTGAAGCGTCCCTCAGTTTAGTTTGAGATTGCATGCTAGTGATAACTAATTTATCACTATATAAAGTTCCAATTATTGCATAGACTTCTCTTATGTTGAATTGCTTCTTGTTAATTTCCATCTATTTCTCCCAGCTCTGTGCTTAGGAGCTACCTAAAATTGATCTATTTTGTATATGAAACCCCTTCATAATTTAAAGCTAGCCACACTAAACTCCCTACATTTTTTCTCTCTATACCAAACATTCCCGTCTTCAACTTTATCTTCAAGGGTCATATTTTCATATTCTTTCATCATAAAGGATGCTTAATGAACTCTAATCATTTCATAATGAAGTATGATTTCCTTTCTGTGTGGTTACTTGTCTCTTTAAAAATAAACCTTTGAATTTGGCCTGGGATTATATCACACTGAATACCCTGTGGAATCTACCCTCTTTCCCTGTTCAGAATTGGTTTGTTTTCTCCCTCCACTTCCATGTCTAAAATTTCTTATGTAGTAAGGCCCTAAATAATTTATCTTAAAGCAGCCTAAAGGGACAGAGTTCCCTGGCTGAAAGTGGGGAGTATAGGAATTTTAATGGGTCATCTAGTTATGTGGAGTCTGAAAAAAGAAGTTGGGCAGATGGGGCCCCAGTTTCTTTCTCTAACAGAGTAAAAAGGGATTCCCCTCCCTGTCATGCAGACAATATAGAAGGCTAACTGGTTTTCCCTCTGGAATAGTGCTTCTCAGATGTTAATGAATGTGCAAATTACCTGGCGATCTTTTAAAATGCAGATCATGAGTCAGTAGGTCTGGGCTGGGATTGGGATCCTGCGTTTCTAAACTCCCAGGAGATGCCTATGCTTTTGCTCCATGGACCACACTTAGAACAGCGCTATCCAGTAGAAATCTAATGTGAGTCACAAATATGAGTCACACAGTAATTTTTCTAGGAGTCACATTAAAAAAGAAAAAAAGTCAAAAGAAATAGGTGAAATTAATTTTAGTAGTATACTTTATCTAGCTTAACATATCTAAAACATTATTATTTCAACATGCAATCAGTATAACAGTAACTGAGATATTTTAAAATTATTATTAAATTAATTATTATTAAATTATTTTTTGTATTAAATGTATGTATTTTGTACTTATAGCACATCTCTTGGATTAGCCACATTTCAAGTGCTCATTAACTACATGTGGCTATGTGGCTTCTGGGTACCATATTGGGTCGTACAGCTCAAGGTATAGAGAGTTGGATATCTCAGAACCTGGGAATAATACAAATAACTAGTATTTGTTGATGCTTGCTTTGTACATGACACTGCTATGAGACATAAGTGCTATATCAATGCTTTAGATGAGTCATTATTATTCCCCATTATACCCATAAGAAAGAAGGCTCTACGCTGGCAGTAACTAGCCTAAAGTCACAGTGGCAGGGCCAAGATTTGATCTAGAGTCTGACTCTGGAGCTTGTGTTCTTAACTACTGCTCCAGGGCAGCGGGCCCTCTGAGGTAAGCAAGTCCTCAAGGAATGGGAGCAGTGGGCCTGGCGTTTGGGGAGGAAAGGCCAGGCAAGATGGTTCCCTGTGATGGGGTGTGGCCACTAAACTCTGACACTGAGGTGCAAATTGCTTTTTATGGATGGATGTAGTTTCCCTATGGTATCCTTAAGCCTTTGGTGGTGTTGATTAACTTACAGGTTAGTAACAGAGGCTGCCTGTTGACCATGCCTGTGGGGATTAAGGTTGCTGGGGAAGTAGGGGGGATTTTGGACCTACACCTGCAGTGGTGGAACCAAGGCCACAGAGGCACCTGGGTCAACTGGCCCAGCGGTCCAGAGGGGAAATGGGATCTGCCCCAGGAAGTGATCTTGCACTCTGGGGGAATTCTCAGACCCATTCCCAGGTCCAGGCCTTCCATAGCTGTGTGGGGTGAGGACCTGGATGATTTGGTTTGCAAACCAAAGGGAAACAGCAAACCTGTGGGCCCTTCTCTCCCATCTCAGCAGTAGTTGAGACATTGGTTATATAAGTTCCATCTATTCCGGGCTGTAATTTACCTGGAGCAGGAGGTTAATTTTATTTTGAGAGGCTACAGGATCTCTTTGTCTACTGTAGATTTTTGATCCCTTCTTAACCAAGATGTTTCTACCTTCTTCACCTGGAGACAAGGATTTCAGTAATAACAGCAATAATGCTAATTTGAAAGGTGCACTACTGCATGGTGCCTAAAAGGGCAGGCTCTGGACTCCGAATGTTGTGTTCAGACTCAGTCCATGTCCCCTGCAAGCTGTGTGACCTAGACAAAGTCACTTATTACCCTCTAAGAACCTGTTTTCTCCAAGCCTAAAATAAGACCAATTAATAATAGCTCTGGTTACACAGGGCTGTTATAAGCATCGTATAAAACAGTAAACATAAAATGCTTATTAGCTCTGTACCTGGCACTGAGAAAAGTAAATGTTAACTATTAAACTATCATTGCTATTCTTCCCCTTATGTCTCATTATTCTATTTGCCAAGCTGAAGAGTCATCCAGTCATTTTTTTTTTACCATAAAACTTTTAAAGTGCCCCTTGCCCTCTTTTGCATTCTTTAGCATTTTTACAGGCCCAATTTATTCCAAGCTTTAGCCCTTATAACATTATTATAATGCCATGCTAAAGTCACTAACATATGGTCTTGGCTGTGTTTCCTTCTTTTTAAATTTGTGCAAGTCTTTACAATGTGTGCTCATCGGAGAGTTCCTATGCAGCCCCACAAGCCCCCTTGGAGCTTTATTCTGTCAAATCCTCTATGGTGTTCTTGTAATTTGGGGGGTCAGAATTCCTTTCAGGGTGAGCCTACACCATAAAATGTATTCCATCTTATGAGATTTAGCCCACGGCTTTTGGAACTTTCATTTCTGAATTCTGGGTGCAAGTCTAGCTCAGCTCCTGCGTCTGTCACAAACTCTTAAGGAACTTGAAGGGAAACCAGGGTGCAGCAGGACCATCCATGGCTGGTTCCCAACTGACCCATCTCCGTCTTGGAACAAGGCTTAGTCTCTGAACGCAGTCTCCAAATAGAACTCCAATGATTTAATGAGAAATGGATGTTTTCCTGAAGATCTGAAGGAAGAAAAAAATGAAGAGACATATCCTACATCATACTCTTCAACTCAGTAGCATTCCTCATTGGGCCATTAGGCACAGTGTTCTGCCTCAATTTTATCCTCCAAATTCTTATTCTCTGGTGGCTTCCTTTTTTTTTTTTTTTTTTTTTTTTGCAGTACACGGGCCTCTCACTGTTGTGGCCTCTCCCGTTGCGGAGCACAGGCTCTGGACGCGCAGGCTCAGTGGCCATGGCTCACGGGCCTAGCCGCTCCGCAGCATGTGGGATCTTCCCGGACCGGGGCACGAACCCGTGTCCCCTGCATCGGCAGGCACACTCTTGACCACTGCGCCACCAGGGAAGCCCCTCTGGTGGCTTCTTTATCTTTTTTCTTCTTTAAACTCAGACCCTCCTCCTCCTTCTCCTTCTTCTCCTTCTTTAGGACAATTCACTCCTTTTTATGTTAACCATACTATGTTTAGCGAATCAAAAGTTTGAGGGTTAGAAAAACAGTGTCTATATACTGCCACTAAATAGGACTGTAGGGGACGGAATCTCAGTTAATCCCATTCAGATTGCTTTCTGCCAGTGCTCTTGTCATGTCTACACTGCCAAAGATAGCCTCTCATTGGTCAGACTTTGTTCTGGGATAGCAGCTCCTTTCCCTACTTTCTTTACAACTTCCACTATGAATGTACTGTCCATAGATATTTCTAGAAGTTCTGCTTTTGGTTGAATGAGATTTTCATAAAATTTTTGCACAGTTAAAATTCTCATTTTACCATAGGGGCTTCCCTGGTGGCACAGTGGTTGAGAGTCCGCCTGCTGATGCAGGGGACACAGGTTCGTGCCCCGGTCTGGGAAGATCCCACATGCCGCGGAGCGGCTGGGCCCGTGAGCCATGGCCGCTGAGCCTGCACGTCTGGAGCCTGTGCTCCGCAACGGGAGAGGCCACAACAGTGAGAGGCCTGCGTACTGCCAAAAAAAAAAAAAAAAAATTCTCATTTTGCTTTAATATACCTCTGTGATTTTTAATTGTTTTATTTTCCATGCATACATTTTACATACAGTAAAGTGTTCACATCATAAGTGTATGTTTTAATGAATGCATCTCTAGGTACCAGCATTTCCATTACCCTAGAAAGTTCCCTTCTGCCCCTTCCCAGTGTCAACTGAAAAAAAAAATGCACAACCTAAAAGTTGAGAGTTATGTTTTATTCCACAGACATTCTGAGGACTTCAAGCCCGGGTCACAGCATCTCAGATAACACTGAGAAACTGTTCTGAAGAGGCAAGGCATCATACGTAGGAGTTTTTGCAACAAAAGACTAGGTAGTCAGAACATCAAAAGATTACTGTTAATAAAAGAAAACCAGATATCTCAATTAAGGAATTTATTGCTTTTCCATGTATGAGAAGATACAAGAGTCCGGGCTCACTGAACTCATTCCTTTGGTATGCACCTTAGATGTATGGAGTCAGTATCCTGTGCCTTCTCATCCTGAGTCTCCTCAGGGTGTACCATAGGGGTGGCTGCAGCAGTTGACTGCTAGATGGGGGGGCCTCCTGTTTCTATCCTGAGTTCCCTCAGGGCTCACCGTTGGGCTGGCTGTAATGTGGTGGCTCGATGGCTGCAGCATCCTTTGTTTACTGATACGGCAGGTGGCATTTTAGTTCATACCATCAGTCCCGTTTCACTTCCAAGCCCAACCACCTCCAGAAGCAACATTCATCTGTCTATAACTTGCATTTAGTTTATACAGTGCTAGGCTTTCATATAAAAGGAATCATATATCATGTACCTTTTTGTGTTGTTGTTCACTCCTCATGATATTTCTGAATCTCATCCATGTTATCCTCATACTGCAGTGTAATATTCCATTGAATGAATATAGCACAGTTTATCCGTCCTCCTGTTGATTGGCATCAGGATTGTTTTTCACCATTGTTTATAAAGCCACCATAAAGATTCTTGTCCAAGGCTTTTTGGTGAACAAATTCTTTCATTTTTCTTGGGTAAATACCCAGAGATGGACTTGCTGGGCAATAGGGTAGGTATAATTTTATTAAAAAAAAACCTCTCCAAATCGTTTTTTTTTTTCCAAATAGATTATACTATTTTACACACCTTTCAGCTGTGTGTAAATACGAGGTTCTGATTGCTTTATATCTTTACCAACATTTGATGTTTTCAGTCTTTTTACTTTTGACTGTTTGGGTAGGTGGGTATCTCCCTCTGGTTTTAATTTGCATTTCCTGGTGACTAATGATGTTGACTGATTTTTCATGTTCTCATTGTATATCTTCTTTTGTAAGTTGGAATCTTTTACCAGTTGGGGAAGGGTTGTGATGGATTTTCTGTCTAGAATAACAATGTCCGTGTCCTTTAGCAGACTGGCTAGGTTCCCCATCCTCTCCAAAGGTTACTTTTCTTCCTTCATCTCTTTTTTGTGCCTCCCCTGAGCTACATGCCATATGTTTAGATTCATTGATTTCCACCAGGTGAGCATAGCTGTGACATTTAGTGAGAAAATGCATGTGAAACCACTATATTCTGTCAGTTTTACAAATTTGAATTATTTTCCTACCTCCCTTTTAATATAAAATCAGGGGTTTTTTGGAGATAATTGTGTGTGATTCTCTAGTTGAATGCTCTAACCTAGCAAGTCATGGTGTTACTTACCGTACCCTATTTACCTCATCTTGTTATAATTCTAGTTCATTCTGTAGGGTGGTATTACTGTATTCTTTTAAACTCTTCTGAGGTATTTACTCCTGTGTATTACTGAGCATATCTTCCACTGCTGCTTTTTTCTAGTTCATTCTGTAGGGTGGTATTACTGTATTCTTTTAAACTCTTCTGAGGTATTTACTCCTGTGTATTACTGAGCATATCTTCCACTGCTGCTTTTTTCTATCCTATTCAACCTTCTGTCCTCCATCTATTCCACTTTACAGCTTTATATTCTTTTTCTTTCTTTCCTTTCATTTTCAGCTTGAAGCATACCCTATAATTATTCATGGAGAGTCAACCACTGTGTTAATATTCAGCGCCCACCATATGGACATGTTGCTGTTTGAGGGTAGGGTATGTGTGTAGAATTATTTTCAAGCAATGTTAACTAGACTGCAGTTAGTCTCCTAGCAGATCATCTGAGAAATTCTGCTAATTTTTGTGTTGGAAAAGCTAAGTAAGGAGAGGATCTGCTATTCTAGATCTAAGGGAACACATTTTTGAGGCAATTTGGTATAGTATTGAACCTGTGTGATACAGAGATGAATCCACCCATGGAACAGTGCTGCAATGGGACCACCAGCAGAGCCAGGAGATGGCCCAATCACAGTAGGCACCTAGTATTAAGAAGGTTAAGGAACTATCTATTTGCAGGCATTTACATTCCAGTTATGGAATCCTGAAGGCTCCATGCCAAGCCCTGGAGTAGTTTGCCAGACAATAAGCCATGATTTTGGGTGGTGAATAAAAGGAGAGTTAGACATTCCTCCCTACTATCCTTTGATTGATGCAGGTATTGCATTTGCCTTCATGATCCCTTGGGGGATGCTCTAGGAAGCCCTCCATAGTAGAAATATTCTTGCTGAAATTCTGCCATTAGCAATTTATTCCTTTGGCTTATGAACTGTGTTTAAACAAGTCTCTTCATTGAAAGGCTAACACATTGTGTCAAACACCATATGACATTATTTGTCAAGCGTACTTTAATCTGAAGTAACTTAATGAGATGACATTCCATTTAATTTTTACTTGTTCTCATCAGATTTTATTTATAAAATAAATGCGTTAATACAAAAATGTGTATAGGAAATATATAGCACAAAAAGTTAAAACATTTCCCTCAAGCCTGCTCCAGTAATCTCAGTGATGGTTATTGTAAATGAATTGGCACAAATACTTCCTGGTCTAATTTTGTATGTATAGAACACACACACACAAACACACGCAAACACAGGTATATCTAAATGTGCATTCAGATCTATTTTTTCCTTATCACATAGAAGAATTATACCTGGCATAATTCTCTACAACTTGGCTTTTGTCACTTGATTTTGCCATGATAGTAAATATATAGAGATTCCTCCTAGTAACAATTGCATAATATTCATGATGCAATCTTAGTTAATTTAACCATTTTCCATTAGGAGGACATTTAAACCTTTTCTTGAGATAACAAATAGTGTTTAGAAAAACATCTAGCCATACATCTAGCTTTGTTGAAATGTGAAATGTCAATATTTTAATAAGATTCCTAGAGGACGGGCTTCCCTGGTGGCGCGGTGGTTGAGGGTCCGCCTGCCGATGCAGGGGGCGCGGGTTCATGCCCCGGTCTGGGAAGATCCCACGTACCGTGGAGCGGCTGGGCCCGTGAGCCATGGCCGCTGAGCCTGTGCGTCCGGAGCCTGTGCTTCGCAGCGGGAGAGGCCACAACAGTGAGAGGCCTGCGTAAAAAAAAAAAAAAAAGATTCCTAGAGGAGGAGTTGTTGGATTTGGGGATTTCAAATTTGATAAATCCTGCCAAACTTCCTTCTAAAACTGTTGTGCCATTTTAAATTCGTTAACAATGTCCAAGCATGCCAGTTTCTTCATATTCTTGCCAGTACTAAATGTTTTCATTTGTTTTTAATTTTTGCGAACTGGATAAGAGAGAATTGCGGTCTTGCCATTTAAAGTTCATCTCCCTGATCATTAGAGAGTATTTATTTAACAAATATTTATTAATTATCCACTATATGTAGGAACTGTTTTAGACACTTGTAATAGAGCTGTAAACAAGTAGTCAAAGCCCTTTTTGTGATATTTATATTCTGATGGGAAGAGAGAGATAATGGATAATTTGGCAAAAAAATACATATCAGAGGGTGAAAGATGCTAGACGCTATGAAGAAAAATAAAGCAGACTAAGAAAAAAGAAAATGATGAATATATGGGTAAGACTATGTATTTCTTTAAATAGGGATGTCAGAAAAATTCTTTCTCAAGAGGTGATATTTGAGCAGAGACTTAAGTAAAAGAAGGGAGTGAGACTAGCTCTCACGAAAAAGTGTTCCAGGCAGAAGAAAAAAGTGCAAAGCTCTACGGTGGCCGTGTACTTGGAATGTTCCCTGATGTAGCAAAGAGCCTCTCACACAGAGGAGTGTGAATCAGGGGAGACAGGCAGGAGGTGAGTCTGGGCCCAGGGCCAGATGATGCAGAGACAAGCCGGCCAAGACAAGTGTCTGGGATTTAGTCACATGAGATGAGATGCCAGGTTTCTTTGAGTGGTATTGCAGCCCACTGGTGCGTGGTAAGCCTGCAGCAGGCAATAAATAAAGTAGGCATCTTCTGTAGAGAACTTATAAGCAATGATAAGCCCAGTCAGAAAACACAGAGAACAGATTAATAGATGCCAGGTGAGTTAGTGATAGGCGGGGGTGGGTGTGGCTATAAAGGGATCACACAGAGATCCTTGTGGTGATGGAGCCATTCTGTGTCTTGATTGTGGTGCAGGTTATGTGAATCTACACAGGTGATAAAATTACAAAGAACTACACACATACACACACCCACACACAAACTGAGTGTACATAAAACTGTAGATTGTACCAATGTCCATTTCCTGGTTTTGATATTTTATTCCAATTATTCAAGAAGTTACCATGGAGGAAACTTGGTGACAGGTATACAGGACGTCCATGCACGTTTAATTTATTATTATTATCTGTTAACTTCCTGTGAATCTATAATTACTTCAAAATTAAAAGTAAAAAATATGTATAACCATGAACCTATGATTCTTAACCATATGAGTGATAAAATACTCTTCCCATGGGGCAGGCTACTGCCCCCCACCAACTATTGGTGCTCACTGTTTACAGCCTATAACTTATATTTAATGTTCTTTGTTTAAACCTTTGTCTGCTAAGAGCTTGGGTAGTGGATACAGTGAACTTAGGTTTTAATATAGTTCAAGATATAGATATAGCTAGAGGTTTATTTAAACTATTATAAACTTTCTATCATATAGTTGTTTTACATATGATGCTTCATACTTTGATAAACAATATGCTATCAATATTTTTTATTAGCAGGGAGAGAATTGTTACAAAATGTACTAAGTAGCTTTAAAAAATAAACATAATGGAAGACTAAGAAATTAAAGACAGTATGTGAAACTTTGTTATGCAGTCTTATAAATTCTTAGAGATTTTTATTTGATGTTCTTAAATTATCTAGGCAGTAATCATATATAAATGATAATGTTTATCTCTTTTCATTTAATATTTATAACACTTGTGTCTTTTAAAATTTTATTGCATTGGTTAGGAAATCTCATACAGTGGTATGTCATTACATGTTAGCTGGTATCCCTGCCTTGTTTCTGACTTAAATATCTAGAGTTTTTCACTTCTAAATATGATTTGGTTGTGATTTATATTAGATGGCATTTATTAAGTAAGGGAGTTTGTTTATTTTTTGGGGGGATTTGTATATTTGATTATTCATGGCTATGGAATTTATATGTAAATAGATTTATATATAAATAAATAAATTTATATATAAATAATTTATTATATCATATATATTATACCATATTATACCATGTATTATATCATTATACATACACATGTATATATACATATGTATTTACTGAAATGAGTTTTTGAGTTTCCTCCCTGAAGTGTTCATGTAGTAAGTTAAATTAACAGATATACAAATGTTGAACCATCTTTGCATTTTTAGGGCAAAACATTCACTCTTAATTTTCAAATTCTTTTAATTTTTTTTTTTTTTTTTTTTTTTTTTGCGGTACACGGGCCTCTCACTGTTGTGGCCTCTCCCATTGCGGAGCGCAGGCTCAGCAGCCATGGCTCATGGGCCCAGCCGCTCCGTGGCCTGTGGGATCTTCCCGGACCGGGGCACGAACCCGTGTCCCCTGCATCGCCAAGCGGACTCTCAACCACTGTACCACCAGGGAAGCCCTCAAATTCTTTTAATGTTTTTTTTTTTTTTTTTTTTTTTTTTTTTTTTTTTTTTTTTTGCGGTATGCGGGCCTCTCACTGCTGTGGCCTCCCCCGCTGCGGAGCACAGGCTCCGGACGCGCAGGCTCCGGACGCGCAGGCCCAGCGGCCATGGCTCACGGGCCCAGCCGCTCCGCGGCACATGGGATCCTCCCAGACCGGGGCACGAACCCGCATCCCCTGCATCGGCAGGCGGACTCCCAACCACCTGCGCCACCAGGGAGGCCCCTTTTAATGTTTTAATGTGCTGCTGAATTAAATTTGCAGCTTCTTTTAATATTTTAATGCATTTCTGGGTAAAATTCACAGTACCATGGACATAGTAGAAAAAAGAATATTTGGGGATGATTATCATTTGGATTTTTGCATATTCATTTGTAAGTACAATTTCATTTTATAAGACTTTTTTTTCCCTCTGATGTCCTCTAGCATCAGGTTACAACATGCAAAATGGGACCAGTTATATGGTGAGAGTGGAAATTTAATATGGAGTGTAGAGAGTAACTTCAGAGTGTTGAGAAGCCCAGGCTTGCATCCCACCAAGATGTGTATAATTGGCCAAAAGGAAGCAAGAGGGTCCTACATACTTGGAACCTTAAAAAATGAGACACCAGGAAAAAAAAAGAAAAAAAAATGAGAGGGCCTGGCAGACCAACTTGACAATTGTGCTCAGGTTATTGCACCTTTTTCAGAATTTCTCATTCTGTCCCTGATCTTTTTTCTTCTGGGAATACCTACCTTATGTACAACTGGTACTAGGCACATGGATGCCTAATTACATACCTGTTTTGTAATAGTCCCTAGTTTTTATGTGTAAATCTAGTTCATCTGCTCAAACTATAAGGTTAACAAGGTACGGGATTTTGCGGTCTCTTCTCTGGCACTTTGTAGCAATGCCTAGAAAAAGGGGTGGGTGTTAATAACTGTTTTGCCTTGAAGAATCAGGGTGGGAGATGGGAAGGGGGATTTAGTGGTTCTCCATTTTATTGCAATTTCAGCTCAGTTGGCCTGTCTTATTTGACAGTGATTTGTGTTAAGTAGGTACTTTCTACTTCCAGAATATTTCCTTTTGTGATGAATATAGTCTCCTTTTAACATGACACTGCTTATTGCTAAGAATTTTCAAAAGGTGAGTGGCCTAATGTGGACACCTGCACACTGCTTCTATTTAAATTTTTGGACTTTGGAGTCATTAACAAATAAATGTAACATTCTGACTTTTGATGCATGCCTCTATTAACCTCATTCTTTGTTCCATTAGCCATGTTTCACTCCGTGTCTTAGTATCTTTTTTCTAAAATCTACACTGGCTAATCTCAGACCCTAAGAATCTGTTACTGATTAGCTCTTCCATCTCCTGTGTTTTCACTGGTGTGGACTCATCTCATATTTCTTTTCTTGATCAGTCACCTGAATTTATTTTTTTAAGTTACGTGTGTTTTAGGGTTTTTTTTTAATATCTCTGATGATTTTCTATTTTTTTCAAAGTTTTCGATTACAAAACAACTCATTGTAATTTATGACCATAAGGCTTCCTTCTAATTTGCAGGGGGAACTTTTAAACCAACCTGATTCTACAGATAACTTCTTATTCTTTAAGTTGATACATAAGTAGGGTCATAGGCATTATTGTGTGAAACTGCGTTATTGTGTGAATTAGAAAAAGTCTCCCCCTCTGGGTAGAAGTATTAGAAAGAGAAACCGTCTGGGCATAAACCACAGAGTGTAGTTTGGCAGGAGGAACACAGGCTGGATTTCAGCTCCTACTTGACCCCTTGGTTGACTCAACCTGTATAACCCTATATAGAACCCTGTATATCAGGATTCTTTGGGTACCTTCATACTCTTTCAGATGTTCATCAAATATTTGCTACTAATTCCTTTTTATTTAATATCTGGGTTAGAACTGAAATTCATATAACCACATTAATTCATTGGTATATTTATTCAAAATTTGTTGCATGCCAACTATCTGCTTGTCAGTGTTGGAGGGGCTGGAATTACAGTGGTGAGCAGGTCAGATAGAATGGCTGTTCTTGTGGAATCTGTTGTTGCAGTTGGCAGTCAGTGTTAAGTAGAGAGGACAAAGTTGGTTATTGTCTGGTGGCCTGGAAGATGTGGTCCTGTCTTTGTTCTCACGATAAGAAATATGTTGGAGAGCAGGAATGGTAGTGTTAGGAGTCTGTGTCCTGTTTGGATTCTGTTTGGCCAGAATGGATGCAAGATTGTTCTGGATGAGTAACACTTTTGTCCTCAGGTGAGGTGACTCATTATTCTCTGTAATGCTGCATAGGAAGCTCCTGAAGGCTGACTTCCACGTCAAGTTGCCTATTCTACTTTAAAGATCTCTAGCTGCCAAAGGTCTGAAACTTTTCTGAGCAATCATGCTTACTGTTCTTTCAGGGTCCCCTCCACCAAAAAAATAGTCATGATAAACATGTCTTACCTTTGAACTTCACCAGATTGAAGAAAACAGTATTTGTTAGAGAGCCTCAATTAAGATATACAAACATTAAAAAAAAAATTGTTGCGTGCAGCTGTATCTCATTTTATGATATAAAAAAATCTATATTACTTTGGAAAATTCAGTTCACCCTCCCTTTTAAAAATACGTAGGAACACTTTCAGAATTAATGTTTATTTGTATTTAAATAAGCTATGAGTACATCCACAGTGCTTTTAATATAAAATCATCTAATTGTGTTTTTAAATTAAATAATTGTTATCTCATTATTTTTATTGCATTTTCTCTCAAATTAAGACTTCATAGAAAGCAACTATAATATTTTAAAACACAAATCACTGTCCTTTTGATATTATAACCTGTTTTGCTCTGATGATATATTTAAATGTACAAAAAAATGGAGTATGCAACTTCTCAAGACAGCTTTTTAATAACTTGACTACTGTCTAAACAAAAGACAAAATTTGTAAAATTCTACAGCATTTCAGCTGTTTTAAATGTCTGTATTCTCTGTATGCATCAGAATTCTGCCAGGGAATAGCATATCGTATTAGTTAATGTATTATCTCCTGATTATTACAAAAAAAAATCAGCATGTAGATTCCAACTTCAAGCAAAACACAGGTATTGAGAAGCACTGTAGTCAAATTAAAAAGATAGATTCCAACCAACAGCCATGAAAATGTGCACTGAATTCAAGAATTTTAGAGCCTTGAGCTGGAAGAGTCTAACATGGTGAAGAAAAGGAAAAACCAGAATCACACTGGCTGGGTTCAGGTCCTTTTGCTAATTATAGAAGCTGGGGCAGAATTTTAAAATTTAAATTGTCTCACTGGAAACTGGAGATACTAGTAGTATTTGTCTCATAGAATATTTTGCTAATTGAACCAGAATATACTTGTAGACTGCTTAGTCTACAAACTTAAGGTCAATATGTGGTCTAGTCCATGCATTCCCAAAGGGGATGATATTGCCCCCAAGGGGACAAAAAAAGGTTCTTGGGGTGAAAAAAAAATCTTACACTTTTTACATATAAAGTGTATGTATATAAAACTTACACACAGTATATTTGTGATGTGAAAATGTTATAGAGGAAAAAGGGAAAATAAGGGAAAAAATGTTTACAAATGCTCCTTGGGGAGGAGATAACATGACAAAGGTGAGAAACATTAGATAGTCTCTTTATTTTACAGAAGATCAATTGCTAAACAATTTGCCCAATTTACACAGGTAGTGGTAGACTTTCAGTTTAATGGATTTTAATGGTAGTATTGATATTAGGCCAATTGGCTTTTCAAAATCATACTCAATAAATTATTCAGAACATTGACTCCCTGACCTGCTAATCATAAAGATTTTCGAAGATATTAAGTCCTTACTGTACTCTCTGCTACCCCCTTTCCAATCCTGACCCAGTTCTTCTGAGTTGGATCTACCTTAGAACCCACTGGTTTATCCAAGTGGGAAGCTACTACTTTATAATATTGGCCTTGACATAGTGAAGAGCTATAGAAAGTAGGACTTGTAATGTATGAATAGGCCTGGGAGGAAAAGAACTTTCAACCAGTTTTGCAATGCAGGGGTTTTGGTTTGTAATTTTTGTGTTACTTCTAAAAATGTATAATGCAATTTCTCGTACAAAAGAATGAACTATTCTGCATTTATAAATGTTTTAGGCAGTGTCTCATTCCTCTCACTACTTAGGAACCTGCTGGATCCCATGAGCCTTCCTTTGAAGTCAAATTAACTTGTTCAGTCTAAAACAATTTGCAAATTTAAAGCAGTGTATGCTAACAAGGCTATCAGGTATAGTGGGCCCTTTTCTTTCCCTTCCTTTAAAAACAGGATGGTGCGCATATTTGTTTTAGAGAGCAATAGTTCTTTCTTGGATCTCTAAAATAATCACCACATATTTCCCCTTTTGTGGCCCCTTAGGAATGGCTTTAAGCTTTGGAGTTTGTGATGTTCTTGGAGGACCATGTCACCTCAGAGAACATGGATTTCCCCTTCTCATTACCATTATTTAAAATTTCCATTGAATTATTCCCGGGTTGAAACATCCACCTTCTGTATCCACCTAAATCAGACCTTCTAAATCAGATGAAGGCCCTTCTTGCTGATGGAGTAACAGGGCATCCTGTGACCGGTACTGAAGTCTGGGAGACTTAGGTCTGCTTTCTTTTGCCACCTTCTGACCTTTCTTACCAGATCTTACTTTTCCGTGTCCCTTTCCCTGTCCCTGCTCTCTGACACATTTCTATCTCAACCACGTTTTTGTTTGTTAGTTTGTTTGTTTTTGTATTTTAAAAATATCCTTTTTCTTTCCAATTCTTGCCCAATGGACTTAGGGATGTTTTACGGTCACCTCTGTTTCTCCTCAGTTGATGGGTTGGATATGGTTGTTAAGGAAAAAGAATTGGGCTAGTGATGCTATGTGTACCCAGTGGAGGGTGAGCTTTACAGCCCTCCTTCTCCAAGTTCCAAGCTGCCTTAATGGCTTCTTTGGTCATCCTTTGCTCTTTAAGAAAATCTAGGGGTGGGCTGCTTATTGTGAACTCATTGTAATAACTTAGGAATGACTTTAATCTTAGATTTTATTTTTTATAAATGTATTTATTTATTTTTATTTTATTTTTGGCTGCATTGGGTCTTCGTTGCTGTGCACAGGCTTTCTCTAGTTGCAGTGAGCGGGGGCTACTCTTTGTTGTGGTGGACAGGCTTCTCTTTGCTGTGGCTTCTCTTGTTGCAGAGCATGGGCTCTAGGTGCATGGGCTTCAGTAGTTGTGGCATGTGGGCTCAGCAGTTGTGACTCACGGGCTCTAGAAGACAGGCTCAGTAGTTGTGGCGCATGGGCTTAGTTGCTCCCCGGCATATTGTTGCTCCGGGATATTCCTGGACCAGGGCTCGAACCCGTGTCCCCTGCATTGGCAGGCGGATTCTTAACCACTGCGCCACCAGGGAAGTCCCTTTAATCTTAAATTTTAAGATGAAAATAGTCATTATAATTTAGTTTCATCCTCTCCATCAAACCTTTAGTAATAATTTTAAGTACGTTTCAGAATCACATCAAAAACACCCACCTTGCTCCTCATTTTCCTCTAAAACACCTACCTTTCCTGAGGTTTGGCCTTTAATACTGATATTTTTAAACCTATTTTTTTCATTTTATTTCTCTTTAAGAATTTTTTAGAAGGGGACATAGTGTTCACTTATTCATTTTCCTAATTAATTATTACTAGTCTGAGAAACGATCAGAAAGAAATCCTCAAAAGAAGATGTGGTACGTATATACAATGGAATATTAGCCATAAAAAAGAATAAAATAATGCCATTTGGAGTGACATGGATGGATCTAGTGATTGTCATACTGAGTGAAGTAAGTCAGAGAAAGACAAATATCATATGATATCACTTATATGTGGAATCTAAAAAAATTGTACAAACGAACTTATTTACAAAACAGAAACAGAATCACAGCTGTAGAAAGCAAACTTATGGTTACCAAGGGGCAAAGGAGTGGGGGGAAGGATAAACTGGGAGATTGGGATGGACATATACACACTACTATATATAAAATAGATAACTAATAAGAACCTACTGTATAGCACAGGGAACTCTACTCAGTACTCTGTAATGACTACATTGGAAAAGAATCTACAAAAGAGTGAAGATATATATGTGTGTGTGTTTAACTGATTCACTTTGCTGTACAGCAGAAACTAACGTGACATTCTAAATCAAATATACTCCAATAAAATTAATTAAAAAAAGAGGTACAGAGGAGAGAATATATCATAAAGAAATACATGAATATAGGTCTGAAGCCTACTGTATTTCTTCCCTAATTTTGTAATTGTTGGATATTGATCTAATTACTTTCTAAAACAGAATACATACTTCATTTATTTTGTCCATTTTTATTCTGAATATTGTTTTCCATCTTTACTTATCATGTTGTTACTCTGTAGCATTAAGAAAATCACTAGTTGGTAGGTATTTTCTAATTCACTATGTGAAATGAATGAAATTTGGAAAAATTTTTGACAGGTGGCCAAATTTCACATAATTCCTCCAATTAGAAATAATTATTTTTAGATATTATATTTATGGTACATACATCCTCGTGCCAAACTGTATTGCACAGTACTTTGCCAAGAGAGTCACAATATGGCTAAAATTAAGCTTTATTAGATATAATAGGATGAGATGTGATTTAATTCTTTAAGCTGCCTATAAGTGCTAGAAGACATATTTGCTTTTATTCTAACCACTAAGTTAAAAGAATGATGCATTATTTTGCAAATCCCAGTGGCAAAAGGCAATTGAAATAATACATGAAGCTTCTTTAAGGAAAATAGCTTTCTGGTTAAAACTGTAATATTATTTATCTTTCCCCTTCAACCGTTTGACTCCTTCAGTTTGTAGAAGCCTATTTATTTTAGCAGTTAGGTGGATTGAATTTCTGCCAAGTCAGTATGCTCCCTAAGTGAATATGCCAGAGGCAATACTGTTTCTCAAAAACCATTTAGAAAGCAGCATTTTTACACAAGTAGGCTCTTTCATTATTTTTGAATTAACTCTGAGCAATTGTTGTTTATATTATGATTTCCTGGACACCCTGTGGAATGAGGGGGTTCTGAGTTTTGAGTGAGAATTCCCTTTGGGATTGACAGGGCCTGCGTTTGATTTGGAAAACTGAAGTGAATATAACTTTTTGGTCTAAGTTCTTTGTGAAGGCTGATGTCTTTCTGCAAATCAAATATCTTATGTAAAATCAACTGAAGATAGAATGCAGGGGTACTCAGGTACCCCTAAGATAGAAAGCAGGCAAAATCATCCAGGTTTTAAGAGTTCCCAGGAAGTAGCATCACCTTTACTTTCTTTTCATCCCTACCTCCCTGAAAGTACTGGAAAAAAATCAATATGTTTGACTGATTTCTTGCCCATGATCAAGATCTTTCTTTCTGTTCTGAGGGAAAGCTGAGTTCCATTATGCCATGGCAGAATTGCCTGAAACACTTGCTAAATTTTTAAAGACTCATTTGATGTTTCATCTGATAATAGACATATTAAAAAACAAGAAAATGCCATTGGCTCCTGTGATAACATTTTTTACTCTAAGCAAACATTACTCATTTTTAAAATAAAATACAGAGGGTACCTAGTTATTAATTATAATTAACTAATTATGATGATGATGCAATTTCCATTTAATTTCTTTTTGAGTCATTAAATAGCATTGAAATTTAGATCTTACAAAATGGCCAGCAGTAGGGGTGGGGGGGTAATATACTCTTATTGAATCTTTGTCAACTTATTTCTGTGTTGATTCAAATTAGTTTGGATCAGAGCTTGATTTAGTTTCAAAGAAGGAAGTGTGAAGGCCCTCATTTTTCTTTACAGTGGTGGTCACATGCTAATGATAACAACAGGCATTTTTCTTCTTAATTACAAATCATTTTGATTGAATTTGTATGTTCATCTAAAATCACTTTGTCCTTAAAGAAAATCATGAACTATGCACATTTCTAGAATTAAAAACAGTTTTTTCTTTAACATTAAATATATCAACTCCAGCATATTCCCACCCCCTTTGTTAATTAGCATTCTGTTCATGGAGTAATTCATTATTTAAGGTGACTTTGCAATCATTAGTAGTAGACTTGCACATTTCTTGTAAGGCAGGTCAATTTAATAATTTCTTATTGCAAATGAAAAATTCCAGGTTAGGCACTGAAATATTCAAAGCATTAATGACTACTGCATATGTACAATCACTTATCAGACCGTAAAATATTCCCTAGCTTTAGAAAGCTACTGCTATGTAGTGATATCAATTGATCCGAGTTAAAAGTTACTTTGTCTCTTTAACACTTTGTGGCCATGAGAGGTCTTTATAGGGACTAACATTGCAGCCTACAAAACCTAAATAGCCTATAAAACCTTGGGTAATTGCTTACCTAGTCAGGCAATTGGTTAACACAAGAATGGCAGAAGGTGTCAAGGTGACATGGTCTAAGGCAGCTGGAGAAACTTGGACCAGCGTAAACCTTCACTGAATAGGTACACTGATTGCAGCAGGGATCCATTGCATTAGAGCAGACAATTATTAGCAAACAGAAATAAAGTTGTTTCAGTCAGTATATCTAGAGAAAGGATTTCAGGTGACTAGAAAAGCAGCTACTCTTCCCACAGACATCATGGCTGGAGTTTGGTCAAGAAGAATTGAGGGCTCAGTAGAGAGTAAACTTGAGTAAACCTCCAATTTGAGGTGGTTCAGGTATGCCCCCCTACCCCACCCACCTCCCAGGATAATTTTATTACATCATGAACAGCTACAAATAAAAGAACAGTTGTTTAACGTGGAGCACATTTTGGTCTCACTACCTTCTGCTTCGTCAGGGAGGTGTGGGATGGAGCTTGAAGGAGTATTGAAGTGGCAATAAAGTAGGAGAGGAATTTGGATTTTGTTTAAAGGGTTAAACAGCCTGCAACCTTCATGAATATCTTGGATCTGTCGTGTCACTGGTTGCCTCCATTGTAGTCACTGTGATTCATAAACAAAATATGCTTGGTACAAATGACCTCATCTATTCTGTCTGATGCCTTCATTCCATGGAAGGAAAACCAAGAGGAACAGGTGGAGGTGAGTCAGCCACCAGGGACAAGGCTCAGGTCTTGCTCTGCCTTGGACTGGCTGAGTGAACTTGGAGAAATCACCTGAGGTCTTTGGAATTCAGTTTTTCAGTAAAATTGCTGAATTAAACTAAATTAGCTCTAAAGCTCCCCTTCTAACTCTTAAGAGTCAATAGGCATAGCGATATCCTGTGTTCACTTTTCTTGGGGAATTGACTACCTAAGTGATCTGAAGCTGGTAAGTGCTTCGTGACTTACTCATGATTTATTTCTAGAACAAATGTATCCCAGGGGGCTGAAATAGAGAAAAGTTCACCCAAGCCCATTGATTCAATGCCTAAATGAAGCATCTTAGACATGTCCCTGAGACTGGAAGAATTTATTGACATGGATTAAGATCTACTGTCTTCAGTAGGTGCTGAAGAGGCATGAGTGCTCTGACAAATGGCCTCACTCCCACCCCTGGGCCTCCAATTATGTCGCTTAGTAGCCTCCAGGGAAATCCCCCCATTCCTCACCAGCATACCATGTCTCTCCCTAATTTCATATCTTAGTACCATTAGCCCTAATGTCCAACAGTCAATTGACTGACAGTTAAGTATTTATCAAAGGGGACCTTAGGAGACTTACCCCCTCACCTCCCAGTAATCATCAGCAGCCCTCCAAAAATAAGCCAAATAAACATAATATCTGTAAAAACATTGTCCTTGACAAATGCAGCTTCATGTGAAGTTCCCCTGTCTCTTTCCAATTGAAATACCAACCCTAAGGCTTAACTGCCTTCTGGACAGTTAAGCCATTCTGGCGCTTCTAATGAGATTTAGTTCAGACCTGCTGTGAGCCTAGGTATTACGCTGGTGGATTGACCAGTTTCAACTGCAGGGTCCAACCTCAAGTTCAGAGATTGTGGCAGCAAGTGTCTGCTGGGTCTTGGAGCTGAGATGTTTGGCGTACCTTCTCAGCATTGATCATCAGACACTTAAGTTCTGTCTGGTGTTACAGGGAGACAGCCGTGGCGAAGGAAAGAGAAGCAGCAATAATGGCTTTTCTAGTCTTATTGTTGAGGCTCATGGACTCATGAATGCTTAGTACCAACTCACACTGAAAAAGAGGCTACATGAGGACAAGTGACCTTGTCTGTTTCACTACTAATCTAGCTTCAGCACCTAATACAATGTTAACTCATGGTAAGTACTTAGCAATGTAGGTTGAATGACCAGTGATGCCACATAGAGCAGTGGTTCACAGCACAGATTCTGGAACCAGACCACCTTGTTCCAAATCCTGGCTCCACTGCTTGCTAATTGGGAATGTGAGCAAGTGAGTAAGCTGTGTCTCAGTTTCCCCATTATAAAGTAGGAAAAATAATAGTATATATCTCAAAGTTATGCAGGATAAGTTATTGATGTTTATAAACAGTGCCTGGCATGCACTATAAATGTTTATTAAACAGCTAGAGTAATCAGTTTACGTGCCCCCACTTCCTTTTCCATCATTACTTAGGTTTTGTGTTTGGAACTAAAGTTTGAGTTTGTGAGAACACATGCTTACCAAGCATGGGGCTGGACCGAAACACACTTCTGCCTTAAGACCTCTGGCTGTGCAGCTTTCTATTTATACAATACTCTAAAGCATCTCTTTCCATCAATCTTGTTAAAATGCTACTTGACTTACCCTTCTCGACTGAGAGTTCCTTGAAAGCAGACACCATCCAATACGGCCTGATTTAAACGGGTACTCAGTGGTTTTGGAATGAATGCATGATGTACTCAGTGAATAGCTGCTTGTTGGTCTTTTACTCACTCCTGGGGAAGGAATTGCAAACCCCTCCCCCATCTCACAGGTTCTTCTTTACCCCTGGTCCATCAGTGTCATATGTACATGCACAGTCCTGGTCACTCCAACCTCCCCACCCAGCTGTTGTTATCTTCAGCACAATCTCTGATCATCACCTCTCCTCAGCCTTCCCAGGAAACCCCTTTACTTTCCACCAATATCTGCTCTCTCTTCCCTTGCCTGTCTCTTCCACATGGCTTGCAATCTTTGACATTTACGTTAGCAATCTTGCTTTGTTCCTGTCTTTTATTTTAAGTCAGGTCAAATCCTTTTGGTAAACTGTAAAAGAATTAGTTGCAAACAAACCGTTATTATCATTTTCCTTTGCAACCTTTTGTTTTTCCCATCCACCCTCATAAACACCTCAAGCCGCTCCACTTCTTTCCCCGATGGTTAAAACATCTTCATGACAGTATTTTTGTGATTTTGCTCTTGCTTTGGTTTACATTCAAAGTTCTGCTGGTCACAGCTGTGATTTAGTTCGATCTGTATCTGATTCAATTCACATCTTACGTAAAGAGTGGGGAAGCAAAGTAGATGGGGCGATTTACTTCCCTATTGTCTCATACCAGTCTCCATCTTGAAGCACTTCTGATCTGCTTAACAGATGGAAGTGACATATAGGAAATATTTCAATCATAGTGCAAGGCAACCCATAAGATAAAACCATCTGGTCTTAAACCATTGGCTCACAAACTCTGAATTGCTCTGAAACTCACTTAGTGTGGGATCACTCTATGCAAGTGTCGTCAGGCATTTGGCTGTTCTTTTATTGGGTCATTTTGGGGTATTGCTATCCTAGCTCCTATTATGTTATAATCTCCATGAGAATCAGGAGCCCATCTTCTTCTTCATCTGTGTATTTTCATGATTCTCAGCATGGGTCTGCATAGGGAGGACACTTGATGAGCACCACTGTTGGACAGATGATTACTGCCTCCTACCTTGACCCAGTTCTGGGCATTCTCTGGGCGCAGATGCATACCAGGAAGAGCTGGAAGGTCCTAGTTGGCATTTCCTGTGGCTCCGCAGACACTCCTTGTGCCTCTGGGCACAAGTTTTTTTTAGGTGTAATGTTAGGTTGTTCATACACCTAATGAAACTGACTTATACCTAATGAAACTGACTTCCAGGGGCTAATTCTGCCACTGCAGATCCTGATTTTTCTTCTTCTTCTAAAATCCATTTTTCCTCCATGTCTTCGAGAGGTCCACCCCTCAGGGGAGTAATAGCAGCAGATTGGTTATGCTAAACACCCTACCTCGGGGTTCAATTTTGAATTTTTCACAACAACCCAGTCATTTGTATAGTTGAGATAGACTCATCTTTTTTTTTTTTTTTTTTTTTGTGTGTGTGTGTGGTATGCAGGCCTCTCACTGTTGTGGCCTCTCCCGCTGTGGAGCACAGGCTCCGGATGCACAGGCTCAGCGGCCATTGCTCACGGGCCCAGCCGCTCCGCAGCACGTGGGATCTTCCTGGACCGGGGCACGAACCCGTGTCCCCTGCATCGACAGGCGGACTCTCAACCACTGTGCCACCAGGGAAGCCCGAGATAGACTCATCTTGGAACTTCACAAAGCCACTTAATTTTCTTAAACTTCATAACTCTAGATAATTTTTATCTAGGTTTCCAGTCCTCTCTTGGATTCCCAGGGAATACTCTGTCAAACAGGAAACTCAAATGCATGCCCTTTGTCACTGTCTTTTCTTGCCTTTCCTCACCCCAACTGCTAATAATGTGGAGCTAAGTAGTACATATTGGAAGAGTGTTGATATTTTGTTTGCATATAATCTGTTTAACCATAAAGCTGATGTGAGCAAGGCAGGCACACAAATAAAGATGGGAAAAATTCTAGGGATGTTCAGAGGATGTGACTCAGGCCATTTTTTTTTTTCATCCATTCAGTCTCTAGACCCGTGGAAAAGACATTATGTTTGGGACCTGCCCCTTCAGCTTCTCAGCTCTGCAATATCCCTTGCTCTACAGACTGTATAGTATCTTCCTGGTCAGCCTGGGGCTTGTGCATCCATGAAAACTGCCACGATCCTCAGGGAAGAAAAGGTGAGTGCCTTGTCTGTGTGTGCTTCACTTCCTTCCAGTGCACGCTATTTATTGTGGTCACTAAATAGCCCCTTAAGTCTGCTTAGGACAATATTTGTTTGTAAAATGTAGATAACAAGCTCAAGTCTGACACCATTCAGTTATTAAGGAAATATTGGAGACATTTCTGTTGACACAGAATCCTACCTTGGTTGACCTTCCAATTAAGCTCGTAGCTGGTGAGTGACTATTACTGAAAAATGGTATAATTTAACCCCACAAGATATTTGGTCCTGACCAAAATGTCCATAAGACATTTGTTCCACACCAAAACGTCCTTCATATTTGGTCCTGTCCAAAATATCCATGAGCATATTTATCCCATGCCACATGATTTGATTAAGACCAAATTTCAAGTAGCTTTTGCCATGCACCAAATGTCTTATGGATGTTTTGGACCGGATCAAATATAACCTAACCATAAATTAATGATTTTTTACAAGTAATGGTTATACTGTAGAAATTAGATATGATTTCTTTAATCATATCAAGAAACAACGGTTTTGCATATCTCTTTATTATTTTCAGATTCCCAAAGGCTGAATCACATGCTGAATTTGATGTTATACTTCAAATTTTCATGAGGGGCATTTATGTGTGTTGTTTTCTTTTGATGTTGTCCTCAGGCTTAAAGTGAAATCTTCAACCTTTGTGTGCTTGTTTATATTTGTAACTCTATGAGACTAGATATCAATTACAGGAATAAAACTGTAAAAAATACAAACACATGGAGGCTAAACAATACACTACTAAATAACCAAGAGATCACTGAAGAAATCAAAGAGAAATAAAAAAATACCTAGAAACAAATGACAATGAAAACATGACAACCCAAAACCTATGGGATGCAGCAAAAGCAGTTCTAAGGGGGAAGTTTATAGCAATACAATGCTACCTTAAGAAACAAGAAAAATCTCAAATAAACAACTTAACCTTACACCTAAAGCAATTAGAGAAAGAAGAACCAAAAAAAAAAAAAACACCCCAAAGTTAGCAGAAGGAAAGAAATCATACAAATCAGATCAGAAATAAATGAAAAAGAAATGAAAGAAACCATAGCTAAGATCAATAAAACTAAAAGCTGGTTTTTGAGAAGATAAACAAAATTGATAAACCATTAGACTCATCAAGAAAAAAAGGGAGAAGACTCATATCAATAGAATTAGAAATGAAAAAGGAGAAGTAACAACTGACACTACAGAAATACAAAGGATCATGAGAGATTACTATAAGCAACTATATGCCAATAAAATAGACAACCTGGAAGAAATGGACAAATTCTTAGAAAAGCACAACCTTCTGAGACTGAACCAGGAACAAACAGAAAATATAAACAGACCAATCACAAGCACTGAAATTGAAACTGTGATTAAAAATCTTTCAACAAATAAAAGCCCAGGACCAGATGGCTTCACAGGCGAACTCTATCAAACATTTAGAGAAGAGCTAACACCTATCCTTCTCAAACTCTTCCAGAATATAGCAGAGGGAGCAACACTCCCAAACTCATTCTACAAGGCTGCCATCACCCTGATACTAAAACCACACAAAGATGTCACAAAAAAAGAAAATTACAGGCCAAAATCTCTGATGAACATAGATGCAAAAATCCTCAACAGGGCCTCCCTGGTGGCGCAGTGGTTGAGAGTCCGCCTGCCGATGCAGGGGATACGGGTTCGTGCCCCAATCTGGGAGGATCCCATGTGCCACGGAGTGGCTGGGCCCGTGAGCCATGGCCTCTGGGCCTGCGCGTCCGGAGCCTGTGCTCCGCAACGGGAGAGGCCACAGCAGTGAGAGGCCCGCATACCGCAAAAAGAAAAAAAAAAAAATCCTCAACAAAATACTAGCGAACAGAATCCAACAGCACATTAAAAGGATCATACAACCTGTTCAAGTGGGGTTTATCCCAGGAATGCAAGGATTCTTCAATATATGCAAAACAATCAATGTGATACACCATATTAACAAACTGAAGAATAAAAACCATATGATAACCTCAAAAGATGCAGAAAAAGCTTTCAACAAAATTCAACACCCATTTATGATAAAAACCCTCCAGAAAGTAGGCATTGAGGGAGCTTACCTCAACATAATAAAGGCCATATTTGACAAACCCACATCCAACATTGTTCTCAGTGGTGAAAAACTGAAACCATTTCCTCTAAGATCAGGAACAAGACAAGGTTGTCCACTCTCACCACTATTATTCAACATAGTTTTGGAAGTTTTAGCCACACAATTAGAGAAGAAAAAGAAAGAAAGGAATCCAAATCGGAAAAGAAGTAATATTGTCACTGTTTGCGGATGACATGATACTATACATAGAAAACCCTAAAGATGCTCCCAGAAAACTACTAGAGCTAATCAATGAATTTGGTAAAGTTGCAGGATACAAAATTAATGCACAGAAATCACTTGCATTCCTATACACTAGTGATGAAAATTCTGAAAGAGAAATTAAGGAAACATTCCCATTTACCACTGCAACAAAAAGAATAAAATACCTAGGAATAAACCTACCTAAGGAAACAAAAAACCTGTATGGAGAAGACTGTGAGACACTGATGAAAGAAATTAAAGGTGATACAAACAGATGGAGAGATATACCATGTTCTTGGATTGGAAGAATCAACATTGTGAAACTGCTTATACTACCCAAAGCAACCTACAGATTCAATGCAATCCCTATCAAACTAGCAATTGCATTTTTCACAGAAGTAGAACAAAACATTTCACAATTTGTATGGAAACACAAAAGACCCCGAATAACCAAAGCGATCTTGAGAAAGAAAAACGGAGCTGGAGGAATCAGGCTCCCTGACTTCAGACTATACTACCAAGCTACAGTAATCAAGACAGTATGGTAGTGGCACAAAACAGAAAGATAGATCAATGGAACGGGATAGAAAGCCCAGTGATAAACCCACGCACATAAGGTCATCTTATCCTTGATAAAGGAGGCAAGAATATACAAGGGAGAAAAGACAGCCTCTTCAATAAGTGGTGCTGGGGAAACTGGACAGCTACATGTAAAAGAATGAAATTAGAACACTCCCTAACACCATACACAAAAAACCCCTCAAAATACATTAAAGACCTAAGTGTAAGGCCAGACATTATAAAACCCTTAGAGGAAAATATAGGCAGAACACTCTGTGATATAAATTACAGCAAGATTCTTTTTGACCCACCTCCTAGAGAAATGGAAATAAAAACAAAAATAAACAAATGGGACCTAATGAAACTTAAAAGCTTTTGCACAGCAAAGGAAACCATAAACAAGACCAAAAGACAACCCTCAGAATGGGAGAAAATATTTGCAAATGAAGCAACTGACAAAGGATTAAACTCCAAAATATACAAGCCGATCATGGAGCTCAATATCAAAAAAAGAAACAACCCAATCCAAAAATGGGCAGAAGACCTAAATAGACATTTCTCCAAAGAAGATATATAGATTGCCAACAAACACATGAAAGGATGTTCAACATCACTAATCATTAGAGAAATGCAAGTCAAATCTACAGTGAGGTATCACCTTACACCACTCAGAATGGCCATCATCAAAAAATCTAGAAACAATAACTGCTGGAGAGGGTGTGGAGAAAAGAGAATCCTCTTGCACTGTTGGTGGGAATGTAAATTGATACAGCCACTATGGAGAACAGTATGGAGTTTCCTTAAAAAGCTAAAAACACAGCTACCATACTACCCAGCAATCCCACTACTGGGCATATACCCTGAGGAAACCATAATTCAAAAAGAGTCATGTACCACAATGTTCATGGCAGCACTATTTACAATAGCCAAGACATGGAAGCAACCTAAGTGTTCATCAACAGATTAATGGATAAAGAAGATGTGGCACATATATACAATGGAATATTACTCAGCCAGAAAAAGAAACAAATTGAGTTATTTGTAGTGAGGTCATACAGAGTGAAGTAAGTCAGAAAGAGAAAAACAAATACCGTATGCTAACACGTATATATGGAATCTAAAAAAAAAAAAAAAAAGGTTCTGAAGAACCTACGGGGTAGGACAGGAATAAAGAAGCAGAAGTAGAGAATGGACTTGAGGACATGGGGAGGGGGAAGGGTAAGCTGGGACGAAGTGAGAGAGTGGCATTGACATATATACACTACCAAATGTAAAATAAATAGCTAGTGGGAAGCAGCCACATAGCACAGGGAGATCAGCTTGGTGCTTTGTGTACACCTAGAGGGGTGGGTTAGGGAGGGTGGGAGGGAGATGTGGGGATATAGGTATATGTATAGCTGATTCACTTTGTTATACCACAGAAACTAACACAACATTGTAAAGTAATTATACTCCACTAAAGATGTTAAAAAAAAAAACCCCACAAAACTCTTCAGTGGCCAAGAGACAGATACAATGGATAAAATAAAGAAATTTAAATAATCAAAAAAAACCCATTTTTAAAAAAAAGAAAAGAAAAGCCCTTGATGGGAGCTGTAGTGAAAAAAAAAATATACATATATATACATGCGCCAGAAAAGATGTTAAAAAAAATTGTAGGTCTGAGCAGTGCTGTTTTCTTTGGTTTGCTGTTATATACACATCTGCATCTTCAAATGTACATTTTTAGTGGCATCTTGACTTCTCTTTTATTGATCCTTCAGTTTTTATTGATACTGTGTTCCTCAGTGGCAGTGCTAAAAGGAAATATTCATTTTACTTAGAGAAATGAGATCCAAGCACATTCCACAAGTTAGGTTGTGTTTGCTAAGCACTAATCCTTCCAGTTATCCCACGCAAAAGAAGAGCACATGGCCAAGTGCTTGATGCTACAATACTGATGCTCTCAGCTTAATTCTACCTCCATTTGAAAACTCACATTTCAGCACTTCGCAGAGGGCTCACAGGCACACATGGGCATGCCCAGGTTCACATACCCATGTCCCTTGGCTTTTCTCTTTATTCTGTCTCTTTTGTTCTAAGGTAGAAGAGGAGTATGTGTATTGCATCTATGACAGAAAGACTAAATTTAAGTCTTTTGTCAAACAATAGAAATCTGAATCTCAATAGAATATGGGGGTCTATTGGAAAGCTCATGCTACTCCTGTATTAGACACGTAACCAGAATGCCCCCCAAGCCTCTTTAGCTTATAGGTACAAATAATTTCCCATTAATTCTACACTCACGATTTTTTTGTCTTGTGGTCCACACGTGTGTAACTGGACTATGCAAGTCTCTTGTAGTTGTATGTGAGGCTCCCCAGGGTGACTTACCTGTTATTAGACCAGTCCTCTTATGTTTGATGTGTGTGTCTCTGTTTTAAGGTCTCTGTCTAGAACATCATTTGAGGCTGGACTTAGGCTCCCGCAGCCCCTGTGGCCATGGCTGTCCCTGCTGGCCCAAAGTTACTGCATTGAGTGTTGTCTTCCTTTGCTTTCAAAGCTGGAGAACCCACACCAGGCCAAGTGGGCCCTATATTCATTGGGACACTTTTGGTTATAAGTGACAGAAGCCCAATTCCAACTGGTATAAGCCAAAATAAGGGAACTTATTAGCTCATCTAGCTAAAAATAGAAGGGAAGGTAGGGTGGCATCCCATAGTATCAAGAGGTCAACAGAGCACAGTTTCATTCTTTATCTTCATCTTTATAATCTCCTGTTTCTGCAATTTTCTATTCTTTTCTCTTTCTATTTATAATCTATTTCTCCATCTCTTGCTTCTACTTTTCCCATTATTAGGTTCAGTTTAAGGCAGGTCCTCTCCATGGAGCAAAGAACAGGCATTAATTTTCTTTCTCTTCTTTTTTTCAACCACTAAACTTTTATTATATATCCTTCTTGTTGGTAGATTTAGTTTTGGTTAACATATGTCTTTTAGTGATTATTTGTGTCCTTGACAGGTGGATAACAAGGCATCAACAAAATTCTGTAACTATTTGAGACACTCTGATTTGAAACATCTATTTCTTAGAATTTGTTAACAAAAATTCAAGTATTAGACGTTGTTCTAAATCCCTTCAGTGATATAAATAATTGTCTTTTATTGCTTAAGAGGCAATATTACATTCGAACCTTGTTTTATGCAGTTGATGTTTGATTTAAAACAAAACAAAAAATTAGCCCTATATCATCCTAATTATCTAAGCTCAATGCTTAAAATCCATTTATGATTTTACTGGGGCAGATTTTAAAAGTCTTTCAATTTCATAGAAACTTTCAGAGGTCAGTTAACGTCAACATGGTCTGCAGATCACAAATTAGAGAATAAAGATAAAAAGTTTGTTTCCTTGATTCTTAGATCCATTCTTTTCACACGTTTTGGTTTCTAGATCTAATTGTGTCACAAAATCAATAAGCACATTTTATGTGGAGGGTTTTTTTTCTCTAGAACATTGTAATAAAATCAACATAACATCTTATAAAGGATAATATCTTATTTTTATGGTTAATTAATTTTTATCATCTGTATTGAGATATAACTGACATATAACATTGTGTAATTTTAAGGTACACAACATGATGATTTGATATATATGATGATGATTTGATATATATATGATGATTTGATATATAATCATATATATATATATGATTACTGCAGTGAGGTTAGGTAACATATCCATCACCTCACAGAGTTACCTTTTTTTGTGGTAAGGACTTTTAATATTTTTCTCTCTCTGTACCCTTGTGTTCATTGACACATTACTCACAATAGTCAACATATGGAACCAGACAAAATGCCCAAAGACAGATTAATGGATAAAGAAAATGTTATATATATATATACATATATATATACATATATATATATATATATGTGTATGTATATATCTCACATATATATCATATTTATATCATATATATAGAATGTGTATATATATATATATATATATATATTTTTTCGGCCATAAAAAAGAAGGAAATCCTGCCATTTGTGACAATATTGAGGAAGCTTGAGGGCATTATACAAAGTGGAATAAGTTAGACAGAGAGAGGCAAATACTGTATAATCTCACTTTTATGTAGATTCTAAAAAACCCAAACTCATAGTAATAGAGAGTAGAATGGTGGTTGCCAGGGGCTAGGTGGCGGGAAAAATGGGGAGATGTTGATCAAAGTGTACAAACTTCCAGTTGCAAGATGAATAAGTTCTTAGGATCTAATGTACAGCATCTAATGTATAGCATGGTTAACAATACTGTATTTATACTTAAAAGTTGCTAAGAGATTAAATCTTAAAAGTTCTCACCACGCATACACACATAAGGTAATTTTTATTTTCGATGGTAAACGAAGTAGCAAGAAGTGTCTTCCTTAATAATTTCAGGAAGAGTCCTGGAATTGAATCTCACTGGCTGCTTTGTGTCATGTGTTCCTCTCTGACCCAAACGCTCTGATTGTGGGATGTGGGGCTGAACCAGCCAGGTCCTAGGCATGTGGCCACCACTGGAGGGACAACTCCATCCAAGCCTCACAAGCTGAGAGTGGGGCAGGAGCAACTCCCTTAAGGAAATATGAGGTCCTGATCCTGCAAGAAGATAGAAGCAATGCAGGGGTCAAACGTAATAGATGTTTATTAAATGCTTTGTCCTCTTTGTTCTGGCCCATAGAGTCTCTGTAACAATTCAGAAAATGCTCCTTTTTCCCAATTCTGTGTTGCAGTTTTGGTCACTTGAGCCAACTTTTCACAAAACCCTTTGTGAAAAATGGCACTTTCAACTTTATTTCTGTCTTCCTCTTGCACGTAACTCAGAACAGGTCCGTGGAACTCATCTGGGAAACTCACAACATTCTGACGCTTTCATTCACTCCATTTTCCCAAGATGCTTTTATGCCAAACTACTTCATCATTGGCTTCTCTCCCCCTCTTGCATATGTCAACTCTGACAAAGGAACCCTGGTACATCGTTCATTAGACTTCACCTGTTGTGGGTTAAATTGGGTCCTCCAAAAAGATATGTTCAATACTAACCCCTTGGACATGTGAATATGCCCTTATTTGGAAATAGAGTTATTGCGAATGTCATCAGGTTGAGACGAGGTCGTATTGGATTGGGCTAGGCCCGATTGTAATGACGGATATCCTTATACAAAGAGGAAAACCTGCACACGGCTACACACAGAGGAGAGTGCCTTATGAAGATACAAAGACACAGGAGGCAAGGAGAAGGCCATGTGAAGGCAGAGGGAGGCTTCTATGGGCCAATAGCTACTAGAAGCTAGGAGAGAGGCAGGAAAACAGTCCTTCCCTAGAGCGTTCAGAGGGAGCATGGCTCTGCGGACACCTTGATTCGGGACTTGGAGTCTCCAGAATTATGAGGCAGGTTTCTGTGGTTTTACGTTACTCAGTCTGTGGTACTTTGTTTTGGCCACCCAAGGCAACCAATATACTGCCCAACTTTGTATCAGCATTTAGTTTCAGCAAGGATCCAACACTTCCTAAAATGTCAAAACTGAAGTGTGGAGAAGTAAAGAAATGATGCTAAATCCCATAGTGATGTAGTAATGGCCAGGCCAGCACTAAGAACTTGCGTGCCTGTCTTCTTAGTCCACCGTTCCTTCTAACACTGGCTTCCTTAATGATTTCCTCCACAAGTCTAAAGAAGTTCGGATCAAGGCACAAGTCCAACACTGAGGTTAGCAGAGAAGCCCTCTGCCCATAGGCCAGTGGGAACCATTATCCATGAGAGCGAATCACTGAGCCTGATGTAGGAGATACGGCGTGAGGCATGGGATTCACCTTAGCTCCAGTGCATCATCTTTGGAGAGAGAGCAAAAGTAGATTGCAGTTGTATGAGAAGGGGAGGGTATTCCAAGAACAGCTTGAGTGCACCAGGTATCTGGGAAGTGTGTTTTTTGCCTTCAACAATAAATTTTTCAAAGAAAGGCTTAGCCTTTGGGGCTTGAAGGAAAGGGTAGAGACAGTAGAACTTATTTATCTGAAGGTGGTAGTTTTACCGGCCACCTGCAGAGTTTAGGGACATGTTGGGATTGGTGAGAATTACTGAGGCTAAGTGACCTGCCCTAGGAACTAAGTAATCACAGACGGGAGAGAGTATAAGCTGCAGTGATTGTTATTCAGGTCTGGGAGTTTGTAGTTTTATAAATGTCTCCCTAGAGTAGAAAGAATTTTTATTTGTAAGGTCTTACTAAAACCTGCCAGGACCACCTGCCTGTCATCCCTCTTGGGAAGAATAAAAAATAGAGTTCTCCCTCCAGGGAAATGATTCTGTGCCTACAAGGAGTCCAAGCGTGTTATGATGAGGCTAAGTCATCTTGTTATTTCCCCAGGCGTGTTATGATGAGGCTAAGTCATCTTGTTATTTCCATTGACTCGTGAGCATGAGGTCCAGGATCCTCTCAATCTAGGTCTGTCCCATGGTCCTACCATGGGTTCTGCCAGAGTCTCTGACTGGCACAAACTAAATGTAGTTGAGAATTCCACGGAGGCTGGAGTACACTGGTTAATGCATTAAACATCACACAACTCTGGGATATAACTGAATTGTTTAGTTTCATATTTGAATTGCCTACCCTAAAGAAATGCAGCGAACCTCCTAGCAGGAATCTAGGATAGTCATATTTTCCTGGATACTTTATACTCCTCTTTATGTATGGATGGTGGAGGATTTGAGGAGGAAAAACAGGCAAACCACCATGGCAAGAAATAAATGTGTAAAGTTGGAGGTAATGACTTTTTCTCCTCACTCGTCTTTTTCCCAGTCACGTGTTATTGCTTTGGTATGGTCCCTTTTGTTCACATTTAAAAATATATAGTAGAAGAGGATGGGAAAGCATGAAATGTTTTATTATCTAATAGAAGAAATTAGTTACTATAGAAATTATCTTCATGTGGCTGTTATTTTTAGGCAACCACCCTTCAAACAGGAATCATCTGAGGTTTGTGGCCGTCAGCCATTCAAAGTACATTAGAAAATCTGCCGTGTACACAGCCTTTGCTCCTTCCGTCAGGTCTGTGACAGGCAGACAAGGGGATGGGTGTTCGGCAGGTCGGTACTTGTCAAGTGAAGCTAGGACACCTTTCAGAGGAATTTAAATTGGATCAGTTTTTATCATTCGTTGCTTTATCTTTGATACTCTCCCAGTGAGTTATAATTAGAGATACATGAAAGAGAAATAACCTGAAAAACTTGCTGATGGACGAACTCTACCCATAGGTATAGTGCATTTATAAAAATTCTTTTTGATACATAGACATATATTTATATGGCATCCTTGTCCCTTTTCAGATATATTCTAGAAAGGCAACCTTGCCTACAGAAGTTGTTCTTAAGAGAAATTTGATGGAGGCTTCCCGATATGGCGTTACAATAGGTAACTGCTTGTGTGTTAGGACTTCAGGGAATCCTACCCTCCCTCAGTATAGTATCCCTTGCCCCTACCCCCATTATAGCACCTAAAGGTCTAAATATCCCCATAGGAAAAGACATTGTGAAACTGAGAAGCCATGACCATCTATGAACATAGTCTTTTATGCTCTGAAACAAATCAATTTAGATGACACCCTAAACTAGGAAAATACTGACATGTTTTAGATCTTATATAACAATGATGGGGAAAATTTCCATTTTCATCCATGCCTGCTAGAAAGATACACCATTAATGAGAAGTCTATGAAATAATTTTGCTTTGTCACAGATCACATGTAAGACAGTTGTTTTGTGTGTGTGTGTGTGTGTGTGTGTGTGTGTGTGTGTGTGGTTTGTTTTTTTTTGCGGTACACGGGCCTCTCACTGTTGTGGCCTCTCCCGTTGTGGAGCACAGGCTCCGGATATGCAGGCTCAGCGGCCATGGCTCACGGGCCCAGCCGCTCTGCGGCATGTGGGATCTTCCCAGACTGGGGCACGAACCCGTGTCCCCTGCATCAGCAGGCGGACTCTCAGCCACTGCGCCACCAGGGAAGCCCTGTAGGACAGTTTGGTTTTTTTCTTTTTTCTTTGTTCCATGCCTGTGTGTGCTGGGGCTGGTATTGGGCTACGCCTCTTCCTCATCCTGAGCATTGAGGGTTCTCATGCTCATGATCTTCTGCTTCTTATTTTCTGTATTCATAAGAAGGTGTCAACTTAGAACAATACTATAAGACGTTACCCTTGCAGGAATGGTTGTTGATTTCTAAAGAGCTAGAATCAAAGATTCCATCTGCTCAGGTTCTTTGACTCAGAGTTGTTAACCAGCGTCGAAGGCTGCAGAGGTGAGGGGCAACTGGAATGCTCTAAGAGAGAATAAGCTTCTGTTATCCTTGGTCAACCTGCTGGATGTTTCTTCAAGCCTGTCCCAACAGAGTTAGTGTAGAGACAAGTGTTGGCATTGGTGGCTTTGTAGAAGCTCACGTGGACACTTTTGGGCCACTATAATTCATGTGAAGATATAGGTCCTTAGACCTGGATTGACCCTCCTGAGCCTCCTTTAAGTTTTCTATGGCTTCAATTAAAAAACATTGACCTCTCTTCTGCCACTGGCACTTATTTCCTTTTCTTTCCCCAACCCACAAATCATTCTTTTTTAATTATCCTCAGTAGCATATGCACTAAAATAGTAGAATATATACTAAATTCTTGGGTTCATAGAGAAGAACCGTGCAAATATAGTTTCACTAAAGTTGAACTGAATCTGTGGTCATGAAGTGATTATTAGAACTCCTTCTTGCTACTCAGTACCTAAAGTTCTGATATGTAATCTGCACAGCTTTATTTTAAGGAAATGATCCATTGTACCTGTCAGATTCACTGTTCTAAGTGGGGCTAGAACACGTCATACACAAGAGCTGAATTGAATTCTTTCTTGTGAAGAGGTAACAACTCAGGAAGACCTCAGCTGAATTTCCTACATATCCATTTTTGTAATTGAAGTATAGTTGATTTACAATACTTTGTTTCAGGTGTACAGCACAGTTATACATATATATGTATATATGCAGTTATATATATGTATGTGTATGTATGCATATATGTATACATATGTACATATATGCATATATATGTGTATGTGTGTGTGTGTGTGTGTGTGTATTCTTCAGATTCTGTTCCCTTATAGGTATTACAAAATATTGAGTATAGTTCCCTGTTCTATACAGTAGGTCCTTGCTGGTTATCTATTTTATATACAGTAGTGTGTATACGTTAATACCAACCTCCTAATTTATCCCTCACACATATCCATTTAATCATTTACGTGACTTAGGAGAAGTAATAAATTATCATCTAGTCTTAGTTTTCATGTATGTAAAATGAGAATAGTAACTTATGAAATTGTTTAGGGGATTTATTAATTTGGGGTAATAGAAGTAAAGTGGCTATCACCGTCTTGGTATAGGTTGGATGCTTAGTTAACATATGTGCTTTTTGACTTGTTGGACTATATGCTCTTTGAAGAATAGATTTATGTTTTCTGTTCCTCCTGTGGCTTCCCACAGTATATTATAGTGATCTACATATGGCAGTTAATGTTTACTGAATGGTACTATCTGATTAGTATGGAATTCAGTGAATGAAGGTAAATGGTTGGCTGGGCCCAGCCACTGTGGACTGGGCAGTTGCGTATCTCTCAGAACAGAAGTACCCAGAGGAAGCCTGATGTCTATTGCAGCCATGAACACCAGTGTGTGATTAAAGTTAAGTGCTAACAACAGAATCCAAGGTTTTTGTTTATGCTGAGCTTGTGCTTTGATGTGATCCTAGTTAGAGTCAGGACAAGGGCAGCACAAATGAGTGACTGAAAGAATTTATTGACTGAGGAGATGTAATCTACAGATTTATGGCGAGATAGATGCAACTTGATTTATAGAGGAAAACTGCACCTGCCCCTCACTGGTGTTAAGCTCTAGGTAATAGGACACCCAGCATCCCTCCGTAAAGACTGCTAAGTTTCTGAGCCGGTTGTCAAACACTGTAAATCATGGAGACCCGTGCCGTGTCTTGATCAAAGATATAAACTAAACAAGCACAAGCATAAGACAATAAATAAGCAGCATATGGACATTACATGTAAGAATAGAGGTCATCCATGCTGTGTGGCAGTGAGGGCTCAGAGGTCATTGTAGTTTGATGGCCATCGAGTGTAGTTTAGAGCTCTGTATGTTTCCTGCCGCTCTTCTCAAGGTGGCCCGGGAAAGGAGCTGAATTTTCCTGCAGGTTTTATCTCGACTAATGAATGACATAAACTTGGAGGTATGAAGCGCAGCAGAAGCCATCTATTGTTTTAATTGCTTCTGACCTTAATATTTTCAATGCCATGAGGATATGTTCTCTGACTGGCCGAATGATGCCTTCCCACAGGTGGTCAATCCATAAAGTAAGAGTCTGTCTTTTAAAAGGAGCTCATGGGTTAACCCTGAACCAAAACAAACAAACAAACAAACAAAAAAACCCATAAAGCCCTTACAACTTTGTATCTAAAATACTTGCCCAGCCCTGCAGTATTCTAAGGGAGCTCAGCTCCATCTTGTGGCCTAAAACCACGTGTCCATTTGTTCCATCCTTGGCTACTTAAGAGGAGCCAGTCTTTTGCCAACTACACCTTGAGCCTTGTATTCTTTTTGTCTCACTACTATTTTTTTGGAAATAGGCATGTCCCTAGCAAACTGAGAGGGATACACCTGGCTTTGTTACTCTCATGCTCCCAAACTTATCTCTCTCCCCTCCTCTTGTGGGAAGAGTGGTGGGGTACCACAGTCTTCTGCTGTGAATTCAGTGGTCTCATGCTATCTTCCTAAAAATCTCTTATTTATTTATTTATTTTTACCTGTCCCAAGGAATAAATGGTCATTTCTTAAGATGCTATTATGTAATAAGATTGGTTTTGTTAAAAAAAAAAAGAATTAAAGGAATTAAATCCGTTGACTGAATTTGGAGAATTAAAGGATGGACGGTAAAATATGAGATCCATGGAAGGTAGGCCTAGTTTTTAGAAGTGATATGTCCTGAGGGCCAGAGATGGAAAACTCACAAACAAAAGGGTTGCATCTCATTCTCAGTCACTTTTTAAAGCTTACGTGGCTTTTTAAAATGTAAATTAATTCCCATCATTTAAAAATAGAGAGATGTCATATAAAAAACAAACATAACTTGCATTTCTGGCTTCTTAGTCAAAATTGGAAGATTTGACAACATAGGGTTCACATTTCCTTGTGGTAACAGTCAATGGAAACTGAATAATAGTCAAACACTTTAAAGCAAGCACACATCTTCTGTTTTACCACAGACCACACCACTCCCTACAGTCTTGTGGTCGACCCATATCCTTCAATTTGTACCTGCTTGACTCCTGTGACATTGAGTTTGTGACTCTGTAGGCTTGTAGCATGTAAGACCCATTCATGTCCTTATTATGGTATAACTTTGGGCCTAGTCCCACAGTACATTTTTAAAAACTGAGTAATTGTCCAGGGACCCATGTCTAGCCAGGGTGGCGAGTGCAGCCCAAAGATATCCTGTCTTCACAGGGCAGGCTGACCTGGAAATCTCAGGGGAATGATACAGGGAGATCTCAGTGCCTGAAACAGTGACCTGGGATATGTCAAAGCATAGATGTATTTCAGCTTAATACAGAGTAACAAGAATGTCAAAAACAACAACAAAAAGAAAATGGGGATTTATCTATGTTTAGGCTATTTCTGTGAGTCTTCATTTATTTGTTCTGGTTTACTGTTATCATTGGACATATGCTATTTATTACTCCATTTGATTATGCCTGGCCACTCTAACTCCTAAATTGTAAACTCTTAGAAAACAGATTTTCTGTTCCATTTCTTTTCCCTTTTGTCTTTCCTTTCCTCTTCTCATCTCCCCATTTCCCATAAAATAAAACACATAAAAATAATACATGGGGCTTCCCTGGTGGCACAGTGGTTGAGAGTCTGCCTGCCGATGCAGGGGACACGGGTTCGTGCCCCGGTCCGGGAAGATTGCACATGCCGCGGAATGGCTGGGCCCGTGAGCCATGGCCACTGGGCCTGCACGTCTGGAGCCTGTGCTCTGCAATGGGAGAGGCCACAACAGTGAGAGGCCCGCATACTGCAAGCAAACAAACAAACAAAAATAATAATACATGCTTTAGAGTTAGCTGTAGGTACACAAATAAAAGTTTCATCAGTTTCCTAGCTGCTGCTGCTTTTCCTTTGCTGGATCAGGATGGAATCCCATGAACCTTTTATTCTTTCTCATTTTAGGATTTAGAATGAGACAGCGCCACGTCCTCATGGAGTCCACAGGGCCTGCAGGGCACTGCCCTCACCTGGTAGAATCTGTTCCTTGTGAGGATCCAGTGTGTTATCAGTGGCTGACATCTGAAGGGATCTGTATCCCTGATCGTGGCAAGTGTGGCCCCGGACATCGCATCCTGAAGGCTGTCTGCCAGAATGAGCAAGGTATGACTCAAAGAAACATGAGGGTTGTTAAGTAATATTTGCCAAATAACATGTCACCACTCTCAGGCCATCTTCCCCAGGGAGAGAAACACAGTCTTTCCTATTCTTGAATATTCACGTTTAAGTCAAGTGACCTATTGCTGCAAAGTAAGCTGCTTTGACTTAATACAGGGCCAAGTACTCCATGACAAAAGAACACTGTCTGATTATACCTAAATATAATACAGTGAACCCAGAGCGTTCTCTGGAGTTTTTAATTCATTAAGACAAACAGAATTCAGAAATTGGCTGGAGAGTCTTCAACTTATCAGTACAAAACAAGTTTGATTTGCCTTTATTGATGTTGATATATAACATGCTTTTATATATTATTAACAAATACTGCCTTGTAAAGATTCCAGGGCTGCAGCTCCCTCCAAGTTAAAGAGAAAAAAAAAAGTACTAAGCTGTATCTTTTCAATTCTATAACATTAGATTAGAATCAGTTCTAGACATAATGCTTACATTTCCAAAGAACCGTTTTAAAATGTAAGTTGTCAAGATTTACAAAACTATTAACAGTGGTGTCTTTCCTTCATCACCAAGCTTCCGGTGTGATGGTTGTGTGAAATGAAGGGTGATTTAGAAAATATATAAGTCACATGGAGGTGAGAAAAGTGACATTTAAATAGAGTTAAAAAAAATCGGTCTTTTGGAAGAGTATCGAGTATGTCTGTTAATCAGTTCTGCCGTGAGAAGTCATAATTTATAATGCTCTTGGTGTGTGGAGTGAAATGTTTTGACTTAGGGAGTAAAGAAATCTATAGAACAGAAGGCAATTTCAAAGTGGATTCAGAATGGATATTACCATCCACACAGGGTTGACATTCAGCAATGCATTTCCTGTTTCCTTCCTTCCTCTCTCCCCTTCTCTCTCCCCACCCCGTCTCTCTCCTTCCCCACCCCCCCAACACTTCCTTCTTTCTTTCCTTCTTCCCTCTTCTTTTTATCCCTCCCTCTCTCCCTCCATCCATTGTTCCTTCATTTTTTTAAATCATTACCTTACTTAGACAAATATACGTTTTATCAGGTGATGTAATTGATTACCTCATGAAGCCAGGTAGTTGTTTAATTAAGTAGGGCCACACCAGATTATATTAGCTACAGTCCTTTTTGACTAAAATAGTTAACACAGTGGCTTCTAATATTACTGAATAATTTTTGAATTGTGGTGACATGGGTGAAATTTATTACCAGCAGCTCATAAGATCACTTTTTTGAATTCAAGAAAAGTAGTATAGATGTTTAAAACCTGGGCTCTAGTGTCAGACAGGTTGGAATTTCCAGTCTGCTACTCTTCTGCTAGATAATATCAGGAAAATTATTTAACTGTGGAGGCATCCTTTCCTTCAGCTGTAAAAAAAATTCTCAACTTGTGAGAATTAAATTACTTACATAAAAGTGATTAGTGAAGTGTCTGGCACATAACCATTCAAAATAAGCTATAAGCTTATTTAGTTGTAATGCACATTTATTACTGTTCTCTGTCCTGGGGGATTTGTGCAAAGAACATTCTTTTAAAAAATGAAATAAATGAAATGAAAATAATAATGAGGATTAGAATAACCATATTAGTTCGTCTTCCCAACCTCCAGCTGTGGAAACAAAATCATTTGTTTGGTTGAGACCCAATGACAAATGACTGTAAGGCTTTGTCATCCCATAGCAGGAACTGGAGACTTTACAAGGCTGTCATACTATGGCCACAGGGCCAGGGACTTCTTTCACAATGTGTACTGTCCCTTCTACAGTATTGCAGATTGTGAGATTCTGATTTATAGTTAGAAATATATATTTGGTCCATGTTCTGGCACACAGCTTCTAAAACCACTGGAATTTCCTGAGGAGTAAGAACAGTGGGAGTAGGTTTTGTTATAATATTTGGTCTCTGGCCCTCTGTTCCTGAAATGACTTCCATGAAGGTGAAATTGGTGTCTTGTTATTCACATCAAGCCCCTTTCTACCACAACTGGGTTTATATGAATGAGATGACTTTTGGAAAGTACCTAAAGGTGGGGCTGGTTGCACAGGAACCAACTGTGAATAGAGGGCTGGAACTTTCAATCCTACCCCCGATATTGGGGGAGGAGGAGGGACGGGAGGCCGAATCAACCGCTAATGGCTAGTGAGTTCATCAATCATGCCTCCATAATGAAGCCTCCATAAAAACCCAAAGGACATTGTTCTGAGAGCTTCCGGGTTGGTAAATGCATGGAGATTTGGGAAGAGCAGCACAGGGAGGCTCCTTGCCCTTTCCCATACCTTGCCCTGTGCGTGTCTTCCATCGGATTGTTCCCAAGTTTTATCCTATTATAATAAACTGGTTATCTAGTAAGCAAAGTGGATTTCCTGAGTTCTGTGAGCCTCTCTAGCAAATTAATGAAACTCAAGAAGGGGGTCATGGGAACTTCTGATTTATAGCCAGTTGGTCAGAACTACAGGGAACAACTTGGACTTGTGACTGGTATCCTGAGCTGGAGGAGGTCATTGGAACCCCCAATTTGTAGCCAGTTGGTCAGAAACACAGGTAACCAGGGCTTGAGATCGGTGTCTTAAGCGGAGTGCGGCCTTATGGGACTGAGCCCTTTCCCTGTGGAATAGGATGCTACCTCCAGATAGACAGTGTCAGAATTGAGTTGAATAGTAGGATAACCAGCTGGTATTGGAGAATTTGCTTAGTGTAGGGTGGGGAAATAACCACCCCCAACATACACACACGTTGTGATTGAACGTAGAACACTTTTTTACAGAGCTGTCAACTCTACCATTTTATAGAAATTCTACAGTTTTATTGCTATTCGTGTGAAATAGCTAATTTTCAGCATTGACCTACCCTCTCAATTTTTATGGCATAAGTAGGAATTACTACTGGTTCAGATCAGTTTCATGAAGTCTTCGTGGGTTTTGTGGGATAACAGCCACAGCTGTGGTTACAAGAACATACTGGCCTCCTGATGACTGAAGCAGTCTTTTGTCCAGTGGAAAATTGAAAATGTGATCTGGTTGCACTTTTTGAAGTTCAGCTTCAGTGAGGTTGTGGATGATTGATGATCAAAGTTTGCCCGAGAAATGCTCCCGTTTGACCCTCTACATATCATCATAGCATTTCCTTAGTTATAGGAATTGACAGAACTGTTGACACATTTAAATGCTTGGTGAGAAAAAAAGGACTGAGATCTATTTAATGAATCTCCTGTGATTTTTTCTTGTAACTTTTGATACTTTCCTTTTCATCACTCTGAGTTTATTAATTGTTTCATAGGCCTTTTATTCCAGAGTTTATTCATCCATAAATGGATGAGACCAAAAGAAATAAATGTTTTTTAATTAAAAAAATCAAACAAAGTCAGATCTAATTGGACTTGAGGCTTGCTATAATTTCCAAGGTTACTTGCTATGTCCTTTATTTAAAGGCTTGTCCATATTGACTCACTCAAGGTATCCCTTATGCCAAAAGGAACATTCAGTATCCTTGCAAAATGTCTACAACCGATTCAGATAGCGGAACCAAGAGTTTCTCACATAGCCGCGATCAAGATTCTGTATGACTCTTTAAAAAAAAAAAAATATATATATATATATATATATATATTTATTTTCTTTATTTTTTTGGCTGCGTCAGGTCTTAGTTGCAGCATGCAGGATCTTTCGTTGTGGCTCATGGGCTTCTATCTAGTTGTGGCATGTGGGTTTTCTCTCTCTAGTTGTAGCATGTGGGCTCCAAGGCGCATGGGCTCTGTAGTTGTGGCACGTGGGCTCCAGAGCATGTGGGCTCTGTAGTTTGCAGCATATGGGCTCTCTAGTTGAGGTGCGTGAGCTCAGTAGTTGTGGCATGCGGGCTTAGTTGCCCCACGGCATGTGGGATCTTGGTTCCCTGACCAGGGATCAAACCTGCGTCCCCTGAATTGCAAGGTGGATTCTTTTACCACTGGACCACCGGGGAAGTCCCAAGATTCTGTAGGACTCTTGACAGTGTCTTATGGAGTGTAACTCCTGCCACTGGAAAGACATGTTTCTCTTCCTCAGAAGCTCCTTTATACCACTAGCTTGGGAACTTAAAAATTACACAATCTTTGCCACATTAAAGCTAGGAAGTAACTGGAAATAGCAGTTTTGATACATGTAAATCTTGTGGGTTAGTTTAAGAATGTGATCTACTTCAGACTACTTAAAATTCAAGTAGTCATCTATGAATTTCTACAGCTATCTCTGTAGATATATAGTACTTTGACCCATTCTCTATTTGATTTATTAGTGATACTCTTCAATCAGTCTCACTAAAGTTGCTATTTCTCACCCAGCCTATGATTGTAGCAAATAATCTGTTAGTAATGTTTATTTTCATTAAGAAAATTGTATTATAAATTACATGAATGAGTATTCTGGTTTGGAATCTGATTTCCAGTACTTTGATTGGTGAATTAGCTTTGATTTCTCTCCTCTGCACATCTAATCATTAGTATGGGTCAAAAGAAGTCTACTAAATATAGAGTACATATAGGTTTTTCTTGTCTCATTGACAAGTAGGTTTCCTACATTTCAAAGGGGGCATTTGAGTTTCTATAGAAATTTTTTTTTTGAGGAAAAAAACTTAAAAAAATTTAAAAAAACATCTTTATTGGAGTATAATTGCTTTACAGTGGTATGTTAGTTTCTGCTTTATAACAAAATGAATCAGCTATACATATACATATATCCCCATATCCCCTCCCTCTTGCATCTCCTTCCCACCCTCCCTATCCCACCCCTCTAGGTGGTCACAAAGCACTGAGCTGATCTCCCGGTGCTATGCGGCTGCTTCCCACTAGCTATCTATTTTACGTTTGGTAGTGTATATATGTCCATGCCACTCTCTCACTTGGTCCCAGCTTACCCTTCCCCCTCCCTGTGTCCTCAAGTCCATTCTGTACATCTGCATCTTTATTCCTGTCCTGCCCCTAGGTTCTTTGTGACCATTTTTTTTGATTCCATACATATGTGTTAGCATACGGTATTTGTTTTCCTCTTTCTGTCTTACTTCGCTCTGTGTGACAGACTCTAGGTCCATCCACCTCACTACAAATAACTCAATTTTGTTTCTTTTTATGGCTGAGTAATATTCCATTGTATATATGTGCCACATTTTCTTTATCCATTCATCTGTTGATGGACACTTAGGTTGCTTCCATGTCCTGGCTATTGTAAATAGTGCTGCAGTGAACATTGTGGTACATGACTCTTTTTGAATTATGGTTTTCTCAGGGTATATGCCCAGTAGTGGGATTGCTGGGTCATATGGTAGTTCTATTTGTAGTTTTTTAAGGAACCTCCAAACTCTATACAGTGCAAGAGGGTTCCCTTTTCTCCACACCCTCTCTAGCTCTACAGAAGTTTAAAGTTGTTTTGTTCTAGTTCTGCAAAAACTGCCATTGGTAATTTGATAGAGATTGCATTGAATCTTTAGATTGCCTTGGGTGGTACGGTCATTTTAGCAATATTGATTCTTCCAATCCTAGAGATTATCATACTAAGTGAAGTAGGTCAAACAAAGGAAGACAAATATCATATGATATCACTTATATGTGAAATCTAAAAAAAAATTATACAAAAGAACTTACTAATGAAACAGAAATAGACTCACAGACAGAGAAAACAAATTTATGGTTACTAAAGGGGAAAGGGGAGGGAGGGGGGAGGGAGGAAAGGATAAATTAGGAGTTTGGGATTAACAGATAACACTGGCACTCCGTGCCCCTCCCTCCCGCCCAGCCTGAGTGAGCCAGAGTCCCCGAAGAGGCTGCTCCTTTAACCCTGTCCTGTCTGAGCGAAGAACAGACGCCCTCCGGCGACCTACACGCAGAGGCGGGGCCAAATCCAAAGCTGAGACCCAGGAGCTGTGAGAACAAAGAAGAGAAAGGGAAACCTCTCCCAGCAGCCTCAGAAGCAGCGGATTAAAGCTCCACAATCAACTTCATGTACCCTGCATCTGTGGAATACATGAATAGACAACAAATCATCCCAAATTGAGGAGCCAGGAGTCAGTGCTGTGCCTCTGAGGTGGGAGAGCCAACTTCAGGACACTGGTCCACAAGAGACCTCCCAGCTCCACATAATATCAAACGGCGAAAATCTTCCAGAGATCTCCATCTCAACACCAGCACCCAGCTTCACTCAACGACCAGCAAGCTACAGTGCTGGACACCCTATGCCAAACAACTAGCAAGACAGGAACACAACACCACCCATTAGCAGAGAGGCTGCCTCAAATCATAAAAAGTCCGCAAACACCCCAAAACACACCACCAGACGTGGACCTGCCCACCAGAAAGACAAGATCCAGCCTCATCCACCAGAACACAGGCACTAGTCCCCTCCACCAGGAAGCCTACACAACCCACTCTTAGCCACTGGGGACAGACACCAAAAACAACGGGAACTACGAACCTGCAGCCTGCAAAGAGGAGACCCCAAACACAGTAACATAAGCAAAATGAGAAGACAGAAAAACACACAGCAGGAGAAGGAGCAAGATAAAAACCCACCAGACCTAACAAATGAAGAGGTAATAGGCAGTCTATCTGAAAAAGAATTCAGAATAATGATGGTAAAGATGATCCAAAATCTTGGAAATAGAATAGACAAAATGCAAGAAACAGTTAACAAGGACCTAGAAGAACTAAAGACGAATCAAGCATCGATTAAAAACACAATAAATGAAATAAAAAATACTCTAGATGGGATCAATAGCAGAATAACTGAGGCAGAAGAACGGATAAGTGAGGTGGAAGATAAAATAGTGGAAATAACTGCTGCACAGCAAAATAAAGAAAAAAGAATGAAAAGAACAGAGGACAGTCTCAGAGACCTCTGGGACAACATTAAACGCACCAACATTCGAATTATAGGGGTTCCAGAAGAAGAAGAGAAAAAGAAAGGGACTGAGAAAATATTTGAAGAGATTATAGTTGAAAACTTCCCTAATATGGGAAAGGAAATAGTTAATCAAGTCCAGGAGGCACAGAGAGTCCCATACAGAATAAATCCAAGGAGAAATACACCAAGACACATATTAATCAAACTGTCAAAAATTAAACACAAAGACATCATATTAAAAGCAGCAAGGCAAAAACAACAAATAACACACAAGGGAATCCCCATCAGGATAACAGCTGATCTCTCAGCAGAAACTCTACAAGCCAGAAGGGAGTGGCAGGACATACTTAAAGTGATGAAGGAGAAAAACCTGCAACCAAGATTACTCTACCCAGCAAGGATCTCATTCAGATTTGATGGAGAAATTAAAACCTTTACAGACAAGCAAAAGCTGAGAGAGTTCAGCACCACCAAACCAGCTTTACAACAAATGCTAAAGGAACTTCTCTAGGCAAGAAACACAACAGAAGGAAAAGAACTACAATAACAAACCCAAAACAATTAAGAAAATGGGAATAGGAACATACATATCAATAATTACCTTAAATGTAAATGGACTAAATGCTCCCACCAAAAGACACAGACTGGCTGAATGGATACAAAAACAAGACCCATATATATGCTGTCTACAAGAGACCCACTTCAGACCTAGAGATACATACAGACTGAAAGTAAGGGGATGGAAAAAGATATTCCATGCAAATGGAAACCAAAAGAAAGCTGGAGTAGCAATTCTCATATCAGACAAAATAGACTTTAAAATAAAGACTACTAGAAGAGACAAAGAAGGACACTACATAATGATCAAGGGATCAATCCAAGAAGAAGATATAACAATTGTAAATATTTAAGCACCAAACATAGGAGCACCTCAATACATAAGGGAAATATTAACAGCCATAAAAGGAGAAATCGACAGTAACACAATCATAGTAGGGGACTTTAACACCCCACTTTCACCAATGGACAGGTCATCCAAAATGAAAATAAACAAGGAAACACAAGCTTTAAATGATACATTAAACAAGATGGACTTAATTGATATTTATAGGACATTCCATCCAAAAACAACAGAATACCCATTTTTCTCAAGTGCTCATGGAACATTCTCCAGGATCATATCTTGGGTCACAAATCAAGCCTTGGTAAATTTAAGAAAATTGAAATTGTATCAAGTATCTTTTCCGACCACAATGCTATGAGACTAGATATCAATTACAGGAAAAGAGCTGTAAAACATACAAACACATGGAGGCTAAACAATACACTACTTAATAACGAAGTGATCACTGAAGAAATCAAAGAGGAAATTAAAAAATACCTAGAAACAAATGACAATGGAGACACGACGACCCAAAACCTATGGGACGCAGCAAAAGCAGTTCTAAGAGGGAAGTTTATGGCAATACAATCCCACCTTAAGAAACAGGAAATATCTCGAATAAACAACCTAACCTTGCACCTAAAGCAATTAGAGAAAGAAGAACAAAAACATCCCAAAGTTAGCAGAAGGAAAGAAATCATAAAAATCAGATCAGAAATAAATGAAAAAGAAATGAAGGAAACGATAGCAAAGATCAATAAAACTAAAAGCTGGTTCTTTGAGAAGATAAACAAAATTGATAAACCATTAGCCAGACTCATCAAGAAAACAAGGGAGAAGACTCAAATCAATAGAATTAGAAATGAAAAAGGAGAAGTAACAACTGACACTGCAGAAATACAAAAGATCATGAGAGATTACTATAAGCAACTCTATGCCAATAAAATGGACAACCTGGAAGAAATGGACAAATTCTTAGAAATGCACAACCTGCCAAGACTGACTCAGGAAGAAATAGAAAATATGAATAGACCAATCACAAGCACTGAAATTGAAACTGTGATTAAAAATCTTCCAACAAACAAAAGCCCAGGACCAGATGGCTTCACAGGCGAATTCTATCAAGCATTTAGAGAAGAGCTAACACCTATCCTTCTCAAACTCTTCCAAAATATAGCAGAGGGAGGAACACTCCCAAACTCATTCTACGAGGCCACCATCACCTTGATACCAAAACCAGACAAGGATGTCACAAAGAAAGAAAACTACAGGCCAATATCACTGATGAACATAGATGCAAAAATCCTCAACAAAATACTAGCAAACAGAATCCAACAGCACATTAAAAGGATCATACACCATGATCAAGTGGGGTTTATTCCAGGAATGCAAGGATTCTTCAATATACGCAAATCAATCAATGTGATACACCATATTAACAAGTTGAAGGAGAAAAACCATATGATCATCTCAATAGATGCAGAGAAAGCTTTTGACAAAATTCAACACCCATTTATGATAAAAACCCTGCAGAAAGTAGGCATAGAGGGAACTTTCCTCAACATAATAAAGGCCATATATGACAAACCCACAGCCAGCATCGTCCTCAATGGTGAAAAACTGAAACCATTTCCACTAAGATCAGGAACAAGACAAGGTTGCCCACTCTCACCACTCTTATTCAACCTAGTTTTGGAAGTTTTAGCCACAGCAATCAGAGAAGAAAAGGAAATAAAAGGAATCCAAATCGGAAAAGAAGAAGTAAAGCTGTCACTGTTTGCAGATGACATGATACTATACATAGAGAATCCTAAAGATGCTACCAGAAAACTACTAGAGCTAATCAGTGAATTTGGTAAAGTTGCAGGATACAAAATTAATGCACAGAAATCTCTGGCATTCCTATATACTAATGATGAAAAATCTGAAAGTGAAATCAAGGAAACACTCCCATTTACCATTGCAACAAAAAGAATAAAATATCTAGGAATAAACCTACCTAAGGAGACAAAAGACCTGTATGCAGAAAATTATAAGACACTGATGAAAGAAATTAAAGATGATACAAACAGATGGAGAGATGTACCATGTTCTTGGATTGGAAGAATCAACATTGTGAAAATGACTCTACTACCCAAAGCAATCTACAGATTCAATGCAATACCTATCAAACTACCACTGGCATTTTTCACAGAACTAGAACAAAAAATTTCACAATTTGTATGGAAACACAAAAGACCCCGAATAGCCAAAGCAATCTTGAGAACGAAAAATGGAGCTGGAGGAATCAGGCTCCCTGACTTCAGACTATACTACAAAGCTACAGTAATCAAGACAGTATGGTACTGGCACAAAAACAGAAAGATAGATCAATGGAACAGGATAGAAAGCCCAGAGATAAACCCATGGACATATGGTCACCTTATCTTTGATAAAGGAGGCAGGAATGTACAGTGGAGAAAGGACAGTCTCTTCAATAAGTGGTGCTGGGAAAACTGGACAGGGACATGTAAAAGTATGAGATTAGATCACTCCCTAACACCGTACACAAAAATTAGCTCAAAATGGATTAAAGACCTAAATGTAAGGCCAGACACTATCAAACTCCTAGAGGAAAACATAGGCAGAACACTCTATGACATAAATCACAGCAAGATCCTTTTTGACCCATCTCCTAGAGAAATGGAAATAAAGACAAAAATAAACACATGGGACCTAATGAAACTTCAAAGCTTTTGCACAGCAAAGGAAACCATAAACAAGACCAAAAGACAACCCTCAGAATGGGAGAAAATATTTGCAAATGAAGCAACTGACAAAGGATTAATCTCCAAAATTTATAAGCAGCTCATGCAGCTCAATAGCAAAAAAACAAACAACCCAATCCAAAAATGGGCAGAAGACCTAAATAGACATTTCTCCACAGAAGATATACAGACAGCCAACAAACACATGAAAGGATGCTCAACATCTTTACTCATTAGAGAAATGCAAATCAAAACTACAATGAGATATCATCTCACACCAGTCAGAATGGCCATCATCAAAAAATCTAGAAACAATAAATGCTGGAGAGGGTGTGGAAAAAAGGGAACACTCTTGCACTGCTGGTGGGAATGTGAATTGGTACAGCCACTATGGAGAACAGTATGGAGGTTCCTTAAAAAACTACAAATAGAACTACCATATGACCCAGCAATCCCACTACTGGGCATATACCCTGAGAAAACCATAATTCAAAAAGAGACATGTACCAAAATGTTCATAGCAGCCCTATTTACAATAGCCCGGAGATGGAAACAACCTAAGTGTCCATCATCGGATGAATGGATAAAGAAGATGTGGCACATATATACAATGGAATATTACTCAGCCATAAAAAGAAATGAAATTGAGCTATTTGTAATGAGGTGGATGGACCTAGAGTCTGTCATACAGAGTGAAGTAAGTCAGAAAGAGAAAGACAAATACTGTATGCTGACACATATATATGGAATTTAAGAAAAAAATGTCATCAAGAACATAGGGGTAAGACAGGAATAAAGACACAGACCTACTAGAGCATGGACTTGAGGATATGGGGAGGGGGAAGGGTAAGCTGTGACAAAGTGAAAGAGCGGCATGGACATATATACACTACCAGATGTAAGGTAGAGAGCTAGTGGGAAGCAGCCGCATAGCACAGGGAGATCAGCTCGGTTCTTTGTGACCGCCTGGAGGGGTGGGATAGGGAGGGTGGGAGGGAGATGCAAAAGGGAGGGGATATGGGAACATATGTATATGTATAACTGATTAAATTTGTAAAATAAAAAAAAAAAAAAAAACAGATAACACTACTATATATAAAATAGATAAACAACAAGGTCCTACTGTATAGCACATTCAGTTACATACATACATATATATGTGTAACTGAATCACTTTGCTGTACACTGGAAACTAACACAACATATTAAATCAATTATACTTCAATAAAAAGGTGGGCATTTGAAAGTAAATGGAGTGTGATCCAAACTGCATGCTGACATATTTTTCCCTTAGATTTTCAAGTTAATTCACTGTTTTCAACTTTGTTTCTCTGACATGTAACTGGTTTATTGTTGCTAGGTTTCACTGGCAATAGATGAAGGTTTAGCATCAGGTGACATCTTCCCAGAGCAGGTTGGGAAGATCCCCATAATGCCAGGGCAGTGGACAGCATTCCCAGTGGCTGGCAGGTGACCACTATTTATCACTGTTCATGTCTCCAGGACGCAAAGTGGGTAGACACCACAGAGTCATCGGGTAAACACCAGACTGCCCACTGGTGTGGTCGGACCCAGAGTACTCGCCACATATTTTGCTCCATAAGTTACCAAATAAGCTGTCTTTAAAAAGTGTCTGTATATTTCATCAAGCATCTTTATTCAGAGATAATGCAGTGTACATTCTGCACTTGTAGAAAGCTAATACCTATGCTGGAGAAGAGTGTAATACATCAGGAAGAACAAGGTTCACACGCTGACAGGTACAAGGAGTTAAGAGTTCTCTGGTACCTCTTCACCACTCCCTTGCATGCAAGGTTTATTATTTTCACAGTTCCACTGACCTTCTCCATGCAAATATTTTCCTTAAGTGATATATATATCTGCACAGAAAGCATGAGGAATGATTTTCCATCATTAAGGGGGACTTGGCTTTTCCTTTTAGAGGCCTTTTTTTTTTTTTTGAATTCTTGCCTTGTATCATTAACCTTGAACAATCCAAAAATGTGATCTTTAATCTTAGCTAAAATAGCATTTGTTTGTAATCCTTAACAACCATAAGTGCCTTTTCTGGGATGAATTTAATTGGTGGAAAGCATGCTAGAATAATCATTTACCTGAGTTGGATTAAAATGTTTAAACATGTTTTTAAGTCTGTGATTGGAGTTGGAAGTTTTGTTTTCTTTATATCTCAAGAAATGTTCTTGGGCTGACCTATGAGAATAAGGTCAGACTCCATTCATATGGGAAATTGTTGATTGGAATATTTTGTGATTCACCAGAACAATAAATAGAACCCCTGTTGTGTTTTCAACTCATTATTTTTTAAACCTTTTGATTATGTTGTATCTCATGTTGGTCAATGAATACTACTTTACTTCTCTGTATATATTTTTCTTTTTTTTAACAAGACTTTCTAACTACTGTTTCAGCACAGTATTTATTTTCTTGTATTTTAGGAAGAACAAGGGATAGGTTATTCATCAGGTATTTGATGTATTTGCCATTCAAGTATATTCCTTTGCAATAAATCAACCTATTTAAGAGACACCACACAATGAGAGCCATGATAGAGAATACAGTGCCTCTAAATTAAATTTCAAATATGGGTCTTCTAAAAGTTTTGAATAATGGCAGCTTCATTCAAATAAGTATACAGTTTATTAAGATGTGCATTTTGGAAACGATAATAGTAATTGGGATTTTATTTTTTTTAAAGTAACCATCATTTTCTTCTTAATCTCTTAATTTTTTGTTTCTATTTTTAGTTAAAAAAAAAACACAACAAAACACTTAACCTTTGCCTAAGGTTTGGGAATCTTTGCCCTATGCTGCCAGGTGTTCAGAGGAATTCACAAGAGAGGGGAATGAACATGGACATGCATTTTATATTAGCAATGTAAATTCAGAGAAATTGCTTTTTAGAGTACTCAGACTTAGCAAGTACTACTGTGTCCTGCCCAGATCCTATTGGCAATTTACCATTTCTGTGCACGCCAGCCAGAAATTCAACTGACACCACCTGCATCTCTTTGCCTAAGGAATTTCTTCAGTCACTGCAGCCTTCTTTGCCCATTTATGCAGTTAGAAGTGCCAGGGAGTTAACAATGCCAGGGATCAACCTTCAAGCAGTGATTGAGAGTTGATGTATAAATACCAACTCCCTTGTCCCTCAGATGGAATAACCTTGAGGTATATATTCTGTGCTGTGTCATAGAGTTCCCAGTGAGATGAAACGCCACTTACTGATGGTCTGATTTTGTAAATTATACACACTTTATCTGCCTCCTTCCCTTTCCTGTCTCACTCCCCTACTCTTGCACTGGTTCCCTGGCATTATTCCCCAATAAATACAATAAGTACGTGCCCATAAATCTTTATCACAGAGTTTGGTTATGGTACATCTCAAACTAAGACAAGGATGCTTGGAAAGATACTTAGTGGATCCACTATTGTAGGAGATACAGGGTTCAATTCAAATCATACCATAGTGATGATGACATTTAAAAATCACCTTACAAGGAAGAAATGATACAGTCTCTTATGAGATTTCATTCAATATTTTGAGAAACTCTGACTATTTATCAATTGCTGGGTAATATCTGAAGGGCTTCAATATACTGCTTCTTTCCTCCGTTTGAAAACATAAAAAAACAAAAAACAAAACAAAACAAAACAACACTGTTGAATCCTATTTCTTTCCCAGTCAGGCAATGCTAGTAACTTATACCATCCTCCTGAGTCTTGTTTTCCAACAGTCGAGTCATTTTATGACTCTCAGGGGAGGACTAGGTTATTCATATTTTCATTTTGTAGTGATTCCAGAGGGTATTGGAATGTTTCTGAATAACAACGAGACAATCAGACTTTTTTGGATGTTAACAGACTTATTGGTGTTGGGGGGACATGTGGCTTTATCTCCTCTCTTCTAGAGCAGTGGTTCTAAAATGATGGTATGTATCAGAATCACTCAGAGAGGTTATAAAAGCACAAAAGTCTGCCACCCACCCCGCACTCCAGAGTTTCTGACTCAGTACCTCTGAGATGGGGCTCAAGAACTGATATTTCTAACAAGTTCCCAAGGGATGCTGACGATGCTGGTCCAGGGACCATAATTTGTGAAACACTGTTCCAGGCAGAAGGGGGCCTGTGGGCAGCCTCATCACATTAGTACATAATGGAGGTAGGCTAGAACAGTGAAAGGCATATCTTACACTTCATCATAATCAGCAGTGGTATTGATTCTAATCTGCCATTTCTTCTTTCCTGCCGGGGAAATTATTCTTGAAATCCATGAAACAGATTATTGTCTTTCCAGAAGGAAGCAGTGAGTAAATATTCTTTTATTTCTTTATTGTTACCTAGATGGATTACTAGAAGATCAAATAGTGGAAAGCAATAGTGTACTCTTGCAGAAACAGAAGACAAATAATATGTGAGATGAGTTATTTAGGCTTAGAGGAGAGAATTTTCATTTTCAGCAAGCTATCTTTCTCTGACCACCAACTGATAGCAGTTTGGTGTCAGTGTCCTTACCGAAGGAAGTGTGGTGATGACAAATACGTTGTATTAAATTTTGAAATGAACCTGACATTGCAGTTGAAAGTGCCAGTAAGATCAGGCTGCTATTCACACTACAGGAATCAGACTGTAAAGGAGAATAAATTTGAGAGTTCCTGTAGCCAAGTTCGTCATTCCCTTTCATTTAGATGTCTTGCAGTGAAATTAAAGGTGAAACTTAAATAATGTTTGGCAATGAGGGGATCCAAAAGAGAAAAATAGACTCATTCTCATCAGACTTTTCCCATCCCTGTTTGACGGGAAGGTGGGGAGTAGATGTAAACTGGTGAATCAATTTAAATGGTAAAGAGAGAGGAACCGCAATGTAGTTTTAAATATGTTTACTGTATGTTGTATGTCGATAAACAGGTATTGTATTTTAAATTATATCCTCTTTCCACTCTGTTACCTACCTACCTAGACATGGCAAGATAGCTTTTGTCTCTTTTCTCTTTTGCTGAGATGCCTAAAGAAATGACTGTATTCACATCACTACCCAGCAGTATTCTATAATCAGACTAAATACAGTCTGATTTCTCCAGATTTATAATACTTAGAAATAGATTAGAGTAAATTGCTTCCTGAGTGTGCCTAAGTCTCTCATAGAAAGACTGTCTCCTTTTTCTCTCTCTTCTGAAATTCTCACTAGGCAGTCTACTTTCTGTTCCCATTCCTTATGATTCAAAAAGGAAAATAAATCTTAAATTGTACTGATACTTCAAAATGTAGTTCACATGACTAAATGGTCATCCCGACCTTTCAGTGGGAATTAATGTGAGATTGTCACCCTTCCCATTACTTTCAACTTTCTGGACATGCTCTGAGTTTCCCTATTGCATTGTGTATTCCACTAGTTTTACTAACAGGGATTAGTTATAACATTAGTCACAGAGATATAATTTTGCTTTGTCATTCTGAAATGCATTTTAAAGTGGTATATGGCTGTTTCAAATGGCCTTTGACTGGTTACTCCTGACATACCATCTCTCTACTTTCTCCTCTATGTAGACATAGGAAAAGTAAAGAACATGGATTAAAACACACTTCTAGTATGATGGAGTAATTTCCACTGGTAAAATAGCCAATATGACTCAATTAGTAAATGCAATCAGAGGATAACCTGTGCTGTCTGTACCCATTTGAGTGTTTTCAGGAAAATATAATGAAGCAAAACTTTCCTGGATAGGCTAATCCACCCCACACAAAACCAATTAGAAGAACATTTTACTTAAGAACGTTTTGCATTTCTAAATTAAAATAACTTATACATATACTTTAACTGATTGATGATTCAAAATTAAGAGTTCATAGTGTATAACCCTTTGTGCTGGGTTGTTCATTCCATACTTAGTGAGTTGTATGCACTTCGTGAGTTGTGTGCTATGCCCAAACAATGACATAATTTTCCGTGGAGAGATATCTAAGAAGTAGAAATAAAAAAATGTTTAGAGAAATCATACATTTTGTATCAAAGA